>NC_092339.1:260466250-260770000 GCF_046630445.1 Rutidosis leptorrhynchoides
TTCAGGGATGAGAATACATGCTGTTATATTTACATTTTCAAATACTTTTATATTGATATGAGTACTACACATATGCATAATGAGTTTGTTCAAAAAGCCTCTAGCTTGAATACTTTTAATACCATCGGTGTAAGCACAATTTAGATGGACGGATCCGTTAAGTTGACAACCTCACCCGCTATAAAAACTGTGGTGCATTTACTTTGAACATTAAATACATTTGAACAAGTGTATAACATTTTACGAGGTAAGGTCGGGTATAGTGTGTGACGATCGCTCCAAATCCATATGGACGAACACGTCATTCATTGATTTCATTGCTAGGTATTTGACCTCTATGTGATACATTTTGTAACATTGTATTCGTTTGAAAAGGTATTTCATAAATGAATAAATAAATTCCAGGTTTTTAACATCTGATGATTTCTACGTATAGACAATCACCATTTAATGGTTTACAATAATACATCTGTTGACAATACAGTCAAAATAAGATACATGGTAATGGTTTGGTGAATGCACGTTTCTTGTATATAGCATGTATGACTCCAAGCACATATCTTGTATCACGTATAAGCAAACAGCGGAAGACTTCTAGAATCCTGAGAATAAACATGCTTCAAGTGTCAACACAAAGGTTGGTGAGTTCATAGTTTTAATATTACACATAATCCGTATATCAATGTGGATTACAAAAGTTCAGTTGTTTTATTTAAAACGTTATCAATAGGTTTTACATAAAAGGTGGATCACAAGATTTCAGTTGTTTCATCCGAAACGTTTATCAATCGGTTCTACAAAATTGAGCACCCTGGTAACTAAACTTTAACGTTTATATAATTTGTACCCTTTGTATAATCATCTTAATAATACACGCAAACCAACGTGTACGCTTCTCAAATAGCATACGTCCGTTAAAAGGCTAGTGCTCTAGCTCGGACGGGGATGTCAAGCCCTATGGATCCATATACTACTACTCGCGCCCACTAGTTCTTATAACTGGCAGTTACTAGTTACCAAAGCTAAGGGATTTTCGGTTCAAACTCAGTGTAGAATTTAGTATGTACTTGTATCCATTGTGTTTAAAATAAAGTGCATGTATTCTCAGCCCAAAAATATAGATTGCAAAAGCAATTAAAAAGGGAGCAAATGAAACTCACGCGTATAAATATTGTATATCGGTTAATAAAGCATTTGCATGTATTCTCAGCTCAAAAATGTAGAGAGTAAAAGGGATCTTATGAAACTCACACAAAATCAGTTTTAGTATTTGTATCCATTTAGTAAAACAGTTTATAAAACTGCGCATGTATTCTCAGCCCAAAAATATATGTAAAAAGGGATCAAATGAACTCACAGTTAAATATTGATATACAATATTGTAGGAAAGCACGTAGACGCATCGGAGATGATAAACACGAGGTTTGATTCACAAAAAAAAATACCCCCGAACATTACCCATAACCTCCTTGGCAATAACCCATAATTTCCTTAGCTCTAGCTTGCTCGAAAACTCATTTTGAAAATTACTTGGACAGCACTCCGTCGTAATATTTTTTGTACATTATTATTTTTGTATCGCAAAAATAATAACACTAATAATAATAAAAAAATAATAAGATTAATAATAATCTTATTAATAATAATAATAATAATAATAATAATAATAATAATAATAATAATAATAATAATAATAAATAATAAATAATATTACGGAGTATATATATATTTGTGTATGTGTGTGATTTAAATCGAGCGAAAACACTGAAATTTATAGATGTGGCCTGAAATCTGGAGTCATGCGACTCGCATGGAAATGGCCTTCTGGCCATGCGACTCGCATGAGGACCAGGGACAGCTCACATTGTTTTGGCTCCTAGCTTGTCGACATAATATAAAATAAATATAAATATATAAATAATTAATATAATTATTTATATATTATATTTTATTCTTGTGCATAGTAGACTAGATATTTTTGGTCCGTTGCGTCGGGCGTTTCTTCTTGACTCGGGTCCCGGTTCCGGATTTTCAGACGTCCTTGCGTACTATTTTATATCGTGTACTTTGCGTTCCGCAACTTGTACTCTTGTCATTTTTTAGACGTTCTTCATCAATAATTTGAACCTTTTTAATTGTATCTTGTACATTTGAGCATTTTGGACCTTTCCGTTTTCAATTCTTCGTTTTCGCCTTTTGTCTTCGCACTTATTAAATATAAACGAATATTACTTGAATATGGAACAATTACAACTAAAATCCTGTCTTTCTTGGGGGATAATGCTATGAAATATATGTTCCTTTTTAGCCTTATCAATAGCCTTAAATTATCCCTTATTTATATCACTCAAAGTGTATCTTAAACTTTCGAGTGTTTTGGTCATTTACTTCTATAAATCATCGTCTCGCTATTTCTTAAAATACATTTTTATAATAGCGTTTTACTGTAGCAAAGTCAAATTTTACTGTAGCAATTCACTGTAGCAAAGTCAAATTTTACTGTAGCAATTCACTGTAGCAAAGTCAAAGTTACTGTAGCAAAGTCAAATTTTACTGTAGCAATTCACTGTAGCAAATAGTGATTTTTGAAAACACTGTAGCATTTTGAGTAATGTGGCAATTTGAAAACACTGTAACAAATTAGTGTTTAACTGGTTCATCTTAAACGCTTTAGTTAACTTATCTAAATATCAATTGAATCAATAAACGAATGTTACTATCGTTTATTATATATATGTATATATCTTTTTAATATACATAAATCAGTTTTTAAATACACATTGGAAGTTATTTATAAATAAATTTTAATAATAAATATTTCAACTTATCATATACATTCAAATAGATATTTAAACCAATAAGTTTAATGTACGGTATCAAACAATTAATACATTGTTACCTTTTCATGTTATAGTATATATGTATCTATTTACATATAATTGTTCTCGAATCGTCGAAAATAACCGAAGGGTATTTAAATATATAAAAGTAGTTCAAAAATTTTGAGATTCAGTTTTACAGACTTTGCTTATCGTGTCGAAAATGTTAATCATACAAAGATTAAGTTTAAATTTGGTCAGAAATTTCCGGGTCATCACATAGTGGCTTCTATACTCGGGTCATTGCTAGTATTCAGGTGCTCGGTTTATGCAAACGATAGAATCTTGTGGTCAAGGAAACTAAACTATTTTTCTGATAACTGTTTTTCAGATACTGTTACATTACTTTAAACCTGTAGATTCACCAACATTATTTGTTGACCTGTTTTTGCATGTTGTTATTCTCAGGTCCTTAAGAGGTATGCTTCCGCTGTGTTTGCTGCATGTCTGGCCGTGGAGTCATCATTTGATTTTAAAGAACATTATTTACTTTCGCATTTAAAACTTTTATACTGTTTAAATACTGTTGGCTTGTGGTTACGATCACAACAGTGTTTCTATTTTGGGATTTTTGATTTATGTTTTTGAAAGATAATTTTTGAATAAAATTAAATGCGATTGCTTTAAACGTCTCATATAGAGGGCGTAACTGTTAACTGTGGGACCTAAATTAACATGCCGTCAGATGGTAATTTGGCGGGGTGTTATAGTTGGTATCAGAGCTAACAGTTCGTAGGGAAACTAGGACTTGAATTAGTGTGTCTGATTTGGTCATTAGAACACCTTGATGGGTCTAGACTACGATCGGGACTTAGTCATTACATGAGTACTTTGTGACTAACGTTATTTACTTGACTAATCTGTTTTCTTTGTGTTCTTGTACTATGAGTTAGATGTCACAGGATTCAAGAAGCAGTGACAGCGACTCCAGTGTGGCTGAGGTGAATGCTCCAGCCCCAGCACCAGCACCTACTCCACATAAGATACCTAACCATCCTGTAAACCTTTATGCATTAGATTTGGTTCATACTAACCGTAACAGGGATATTGTTGACCGTGTTTACGCCTTGAGCGATATTGCTAGGACATATCTGCACCCCGATGATTTTGAGAGAATGTAGGAAAGAGCCACGGGTATAAATACTTATACGTACGAGGCTGAAGCGAGGTTCGTTGAGATGGCGAGATTGATAGCAGTCTTAACCGCCAGGGTTGCTGCGTTAGAGGCGAAATGTAATAGGCCGAGGAATGATGGACCTGCTTTCCGTACCCGACAGAAGAGGAAGTGAAGGGTCGTTGACCATGAGCTTCTTTTCCTTTTTCATCCGCCATACTTTCTTTATATAAGACTTACCGGGTGTTATAAACCGGGCTATTAGCACATTATGTTTATTGTTTGGTTTACTACTTTGGAATTTGGTTTATCGCTCTTGTATTTTATTTATATTAATGGTGGATTATGCTATTAGTAACTATTATCTTTTATTGCATGCGGTAATATTCTATATTTAGTAACTTTGTATGATCATAATACTCGTGTTATGTTATACTACTACTATTGCCATTAATGTTACTACTTAGTGCTACTACCACTACTATCACTACATGACACTAGTACCACTACTACTACCACTAGTGTTACTACTATCACTACTATCACTACTTACACTACTTCTCACTACTAGCTAATCTTTTCGTACTATTATTTACTAGTCTTCAACACTCGTTGCTAGTATATTTTCATATATAGCGTTGTTTTGACACTGACCTGGTGTGTTTTTCTGTGTTGAAGATGCCTCCGAAGGAATCAACCGCCGCCCAAATCAGGAGAATGGTCACCGAAGGAATCGCGGCTGAAAGAGCTGAACTACTGAGAGAATTTAACAATGCTCGAAACAGTAATGATCGTGGTGGCTCGAGCAACACCATGGAAACAGCACACAAGGCCGTAATGGATGTTCTTACAAAACTTTCACTAGTTGCAACCCGCATTCTTTCAATGGAACTGAGGGGCCAGTTGGTCTCACTAGGTGATTTGAGAAGCTCGAGTCAGTTTTCCGCATTAGTGGTTGTAAAGATAACGACAGGGTAGGATTTGCAACGGGCACACTGGCAGACAGTGCGCTCACCTGGTGGAACAACTATGCTCAATCCCTGGGCCATGATCAGGCGTATGCCCTACCTTGGGACACTCTAAAGCAAAGAATGATCGAAGAGTATTGTTCGAGGAACGAGGTTAAGAAAATGGAACGCGAGTACCGAGAGCTGAAGTTAGTAGGCAACGGTCTCACCCCCTATAACAAGAGGTTCTTTGAGCTGGCGTTAATGTGTCCTGAAATGGTAACTCCGGAAAGGCGTAAGGTGGAACTGTACATTGAAGGTCTGAGTGAGAATATTCAAGGCGGGGTCACTACTTCAAAATCTGCAAATGTGCAGGAGGCTATTGACATGGCTAGTTTACTGTTGGATCAGATTGCCCAGAGAGGGAAGGGTACTACAGTGAATGAGAATAAGTCAAACGATGGTAAGAGGAAGTGGAACAGTGGTCAGGACAAGAATTTCAATCAACAGCCATTTAAAAAGCAAGATTCTTACCGCAACGACACTGGAACCACAAGAACTAACTCCGGTTATAAGGGCAAAAAGCCACAATGTCAGAAGTGCGGCAAGAATCATACTGGAAATTGTTCTGCTCTAAATTGTGAACATTGTAAGAAATTTGGTCATTTGTCAAAAGATTGCAAGGTTAATCTCAACGGCAACACCAACAACAACAGCACTGCAAGCAACGCGAACAATGCTAATGGTGGTAAGAACTGTTATGGTTGTGGACAGCCGGGTCATTTCAAGAAGGACTGTCCTAAGAACAACAATGGGAATGCTCGAGGAAGGGCGTTCAACATCAATTCTGCAGAAGCTCTTGATGATCCAAAGCTAGTCACGGGTAGGTTTTCAGTTGATGATCAACCTGTTTATGTTTTGTTTGATACTGGCGCCGATAGAAGTTTTATATCTAAGGATATTTGTCACAATGTTAAGAAACATATTTCTTCCTTAGATAACATGTATTCCATAGAACTAGGGAATGGTAACTTGATGAGAGCTGATAAGATTTATCGTGATTGTACTTTGATGTTAGAAAGTAAGCCCTTTAGCATTAATGTGATACCTATTAAACTGGGAAGTTTTGACCTTGTGGTTGGAAGGGACTTGTTAGCTGATAACAAAGCCGAGGTGGTCTGTGACCTAAAGGCTATTCGTATTCCTATTGCTGACGATGAACCTATGATGATTTATGGTGAAAAGAATGGATCACAATTACATCTCATTAACTGCTTAAAAGTCCAGAAGTATGTGAGAAAAAGGATGTATCGCGTTCTTGGCTCATGTAAGCCAAATTGTATCAAAAGAAAGGAGACCTGAAGATGTTCCTATAGTTAAGGAATTTCTTGAAGTTTTTTCGGAGGAATTACCTGGTCTCCCACCGCATTAAGAAATTGAGTTTCAGATAGACTTAGTGCCAGGAGTGGCATCGGTGGCTCGCGCACCATACAGACTTGCACCCCCAGAACTTTAAGAGTTGTCTAGTCAATTGCAAGAGTTGTTAGACAAGGGATTTATTCGACTGAGTTCTTCGCCTTAGGGAGCTCCGGTCCTGTTTGTTAAGAAGAAGGATGGGTCGATGAGATTGTGTATCGACTACAGAGAATTGAACAAGCTAACAATCAAGAATCGGTATCCGCTACCGAGGGTTGATGACTTATTTGATCAGCTACAAGGATCTCGTTGTTATTCAAAGATTGATTTGAGATCCGGGTATCATCAATTGAGAGTCAAAGAAGCTGATGTCCCGAAGACAGCGTTTAGAACACGTTATGGGCATTATGAGTTTACAGTGATGTCGTTTAGTTTGACGAACGCACCAGCAGTGTTCATGGACATCATGAACCGTGTGTGTAAGCCATACCTATATAAATTCATCATTGTGTTCATTGATGATATATTAGTGTACTCCAAGAACAGAAAAGAGCACGAGCAGCATCTACGTTCGATATTGACTATGCTTAGAGAAGAGCAATTGTATGCAAAGTTCTCTAAGTGTAACTTTTGGTTACCAGAAGTACAATTTCTTGGCCATGTTGTAAGGGCCAATGGAATAAGGTCGATCCAGCAAAGATTGAGTCGGTTAAGAATTGGAAAACTACAAAGATGCCAACGCAGATTAGGCAATTTTTGGGTCTAGCTGGTTACTACCGGAGATTCATAGAAGGATTCTATAAGATCGCCCGACAATTAACCGCGTTGACTCATAAGGGCAAGAAGTTTGAGTGGTCAGAACCGCAAGAGACTGCATTTCAGTTGTTGAAGGAGAAGTTAACAACTGCACCAGTATTGTCTCTACCCGAGGGAAGTAAAGATTTTGTGGTTTATTGTGATGCCTCATGTCAAGGAATGGGTTGCGTGCTTATGCAACGAAACAAAGTTATTGCTTATGGATCGCGTCAGTAAAAGATTCACGAGCAGAACTACACTACGCATGACCTTGAGTTAGGAGCTGTTGTCGTTGCACTTAAAATGTGGAGACACTACCTGTTTGGAACCAAGTTCACTATCTTCACTGACCATAATAGTTTACAGCACATATTCGATCAGAAACAGCTTAACATGAGACAACGATGTTGGATGGAACTACTTAACGATTATAACTGCGAACTTCAATACCATCCGGGCAAGGCGAATGTTGTGGCAGATGCCTTAAACAGAAAGGAGCAAGAGAAACCTCTTAGGGTTAAAGTGCTTAACATAGTTGTCCATACGAATCTCACATCACAAATCCCTGAAGCACAACAAGAAGCCATGAAACAAGAGAATGTCGATGTTGAATTTCTCAAAGGGATGGATAAGAAGTTTGACATCAAGGTGGACAAAACACGGTACTTTGCTAACCGAATTTGGGTACCAACGTTTGGTGGATTAAGAGAACTAGTGTTGGAGGAAGCACACAAGTCGAGATACTCAATTCATCCGGGATCAGATAAAATGTACCAAGATGTAAAGGCATTTTATTGGTGGCCGAATTTGAAAGCTGACATTGCTACTTATGTCGGGAAGTGCTTGACTTGCGCTAAAGTCAAGGCTGATCATCAGAAGCCATTAGGATTATTAACTCAACCAGAGATTCCCCAGTGGAAGTGGGAAGGTATTTCCATGGACTTCATTACGAAACTGCCGAGAATGGCAGGAGGTCACGATACTATTTGGGTTATCGTAGATTGTCTCAGTAAGTCCGCACACTTCTTACTGATAAGGGAAACTGATAAAATGGAGAAGCTGGCTCAGATCTATATTAAGGAATTTGTCTCTAGGCATGGAGTGCCTATATCCATTATATCCGACCGCGACAGCAGATTTACTTCCGGGTTTTGGCAATCATTGCAGAAAGCAATGGGAACCCGTTTAGATATGAGTACAGCATATCACCCCCAGACGGATGACCAGAACGAACGAACTATTCAGACTTTTGAGGACATGTTGAGAGCGTGTTTCATTGGTTTCAGAAACGGATGGGATAAGTATTTACCACTAGCTGAGTTCTCATATAATAACAGCTACCATGCGACTATTAAAGCTGCACTTTTCGAAGCATTGTATGGAAGGAAGTGTAGATCTCCCGTTTATTGGAGCGAATTGGGAGATAGTCAGTTGACAGGTCCTGAGATTATTCAGGAGACAACTGAGAAAGTTCTACAGATTCAGGAACGATTGAGAACGGCTCGAAGTCGTCAAAAGAGTTACGTCGTGTAACACCCCGGATTTTAGTGTATCAGAAAATGTTCCTGAAAGTTTCGGTAAATGTGTGTAGTAGAAAGCGCCACTAAAAGTGAACCTAACACTTATGCATTTTCAGAATTTAAATCAGAATCAGAGTTAGGCAAGTTCAGTCCCTGAAATTCAGAGTCAAAATAAGACTCTGCAGAAGGTCGCGGCGTGACAGAGAGGGTCGCGGCGTGGCGATTAACTAGTTTCAAAGTCAGGAGGCATGTTAAGGCAACCACCAGACCACGTTATATGTCGCGGCGCGACGATGAGGGCCGCGACGCGGTGTTCTGGGCGGACTGGTACCAGATTTTAGTAATTTTAAATAAGGTTCAAGGGCATTTGGTCTTTTCGCGTGTGAGCCAGATTTGAAATATTAATCTCATCCACTCATTTCATTTATTCTTTTCTTTTTCCTTTTCTTCTCATTTTCCTCTCAAAAACTTCAAACCCAATTGGTTCAAAGGGATTTTTGGAAAGGAAGAAGCGGGTTTTGATCGAAAGCGTAAGAGACAAGTTTGTTCTCCTCGTTCTTAGCTACAAGGTGATACTAGCGGTAAGCTCTAACTCTGAATTTCATTTTCGTGTTCATCATTCAAATTTGGGACTTTTGGCTTGTATGTTCATAGATGGAACCCATTTAGTTGTTAATTGAAGATTAACACCAAGATTCGGGTTTATTGTTGTTATTGGTGGGTTTTGGGTTTAGTGAATAAGTGTAAGTTTGTAAGACTTACAAATGGGTGTAATCACTAGTATTTAGTTATTATTGAGGTGTTGGAAGCCTTTAGGGTTCATGTGGTTGACTAATTTTGATTAGAGTCAAAATTAGGGTTTGGTGTGATTATGACCCAATTGTCGATTTAATAAGGTTTATAAACTTAAAAGGATTAAGTTGAAGTATAAACCCGAGTTAAATATGTTTTGGTGTCAAAACTTGATCATGGCGAAATGTTGACTTCTTATGGGCCAAATTAGGGTTTATTGGCGATTTTGAGAATGATAAGTGTTTAACACTTATGAATGGGTTTAATTAGTATGTTTGGACCATTATCACTATTGTTAGTGATTATTGGTTAGTTTGGGCGCGGTTTGAGCTTGGAAGTGCAATTTGGGTCGAAATCGCACTAGTTGTCAATTTGGGTTGATTTGTAAATCCACCCTAATTGTGTTGTTGTATTTGTGATTAATGGAATAGGTACTTTCCATTGGCGTGTTACGGATTTTGGATTTCACTTCATCGAGGCGTTTAAGGTGAGTGTAGAGTGACCCTTGCTTGGGTTTACTCTATGTTGTTGTGGTTGAATGGACTCCTCTTGTGCTTCGGGTCCATGTGATACGCTTATGCATTGGGGGTTTTTACCCATGGTGTTGTGAATTGACTAGCGCTTTGGATAACCCTTTTTGGCGATGGGTTGCTAGCATTGTTGTTGAGGAAATGAATCTCGGTTAGTGCGGATTCATGATGACTCAGGTTGTTTCGGTCATCTTGTTGAAGTGGTGAATTTCGGGTTGTGCGAATTCACTAAGGCTCGGGTAGTTCGGCCAACCTCGGTTGTTGAAGTAGTAAAGGAAGTGAATCTCGGGTAGTGCGAATTCACTAAGGTCTGGGTAGTTCGGCCAACCTTCATGTGGTTTGGGTTAAGGGGTTAACCTTATCGATATTGTTAATTATATACTTATTGTTGTGTTGTAGCTAATCTTGTGGCATTAGCTTGGTGATTTCGTAGCGTGCAGCTACTTTGTGTATTGTGCTCTTTTGTAGTTGTTTACCATGCGGTTACGGTATGTGTTATTTTGATGCTTGGTGATGCGTAGCCATTTTATGCATATGTATCTGTATAGTATCTTTACATTCACTAAGCATTAGCTTACCCTCTCGTTGTTGATATTTTTATAGGTTCGCGTGATGGCGGCTCGGGTAAGCATGGGGACTAGAGATCTTGGCTAGGTTGCTTTAGAAGATCTTGCTTTTGTACTCGATTAGGATTTGGGTAGCGTAGTCCCAAATCACCATGCTCGGTTTTGTGTAAATGTAACTAGTCGGGTCATAATGATTATAACCGATTTATGATTTAGCTAACGTATTATTGTATTAAGAAGTTTAAATTATTGTCGTACGTCTTTAAGTTCGTTGAACTTACTTTGATCAAAATATGTTTTGGAAACTGTGTAATGGGACCTAAAGTATTATTTAACGTGTATTAAAAGGAAAAAATTTTATGGGCCGGATTTAATATGGGTTGGGTTGTTTCACGTCGATGTTAGACGGAAGGACATAGAGTTCTAAGTTGGTGACAAGGTTATGCTTAAGGTATCACCTTGGAAGGGTGTTGTACGATTTGGGAAGCGAGGTAAACTGAGTCCTAGATATGTTGGACCGTTTGAGATAACTGAAAGAGTTGGACCAGTAGCTTACAGATTGGAACTGCCATAAGCACTCAGCGGTATTCATGACGTTTTCCATGTATCCAATCTAAATAAGTGCCTAGCCGATGATAATTTGATTATTCCTTTAGAGGAACTACGTATCGACTACAAACTTCATTTCATTGAGGAACCTGTTAAAATCTTGGGCCGAGAGGTCAAACAGTTGAAGCAAAGCAGAATTCCTATCGTTAAAGTTCGGTGGAACGCGAGAAGAGGACCAGAGTTCACGTGGGAGCGTGAAGACCAGATGAGACTGAAATATCTGCAACTATTTCCCGAGGAAACTACTTCAGCGGACGATCACTAAAATTTCGGGACGAAATTTTCAATAACAGGTGGGTAATGTAACAACCCTGATTTTTCCGTTACTTCCGTTAACCTTCCGTTAGTTTATTTAACAGCGATTATTTAACTTTTATGTGTTTACGTGTATTAAATGCGTACTTGATCTTCGGAGGGTTTTAATAATTAATATGGGTTGATATTAATTTAAATAAATATTTCGGATAATGAAATACGATAAAAACGATACGATTTTTATCATAGCTTTTTGAGCAACGAAACGCTCGGGTTTATTTTAATAATTAATTTTATTAATTATTAACTTTTTAAAATATTTAATTTATTGGGTTTTTAATAAATTAAACAATTGGTTGCGTTTAACGATCGGGTTAGCATTCCGGGCCTTCGGTACGACCAAACGGCACTTAAAACGGACCACGATTACACGATATTTCAAAATACGAGCCCGGGAACACCCCATGAGGGCCCCATTCGGCCGAAACCCCCTCCCCACCCCCTTTTATGTTTAATTTTTACTACTTGAGGGACTTATGTGCAATTTAGGAGAGCTAGGGCTAGATATATATATATACTTGTGATAGAATTAGACTGCATATTATTTTCCCTAACCCTAAAGCAGTCGATCCTTCTCCCTCCCTGGCTCCCAAAATCGTCGACTAACACCATCACCACGATACCTTCATCTTTCAAAATTAGCAAAAGTGTTATACACGAATCGCGTTCATCTCCTCGTTCTCTATCCATTGGTATAAACAATTTTGTGATCTAAGGTATATTTAGCTAAACCCTAACTCATGAAATCTGATTTTCATTTGAGTTTCATAGTTATGTTGCCAATTGCTCAAGTCTATACGCGTACGTATTAGTTGTGATCGTTATTTTGATTGTTTGATGCGCTAGGGTTTAAAATGAATTTGTATTTGTTTGATCAGAAAAATTAAGTTTTTCAAATGTTAATTATTATATTAGAATCAGATTCCTTGTGAAAAACTATTGAGTTTAGGCTTTGGATTCGCTTGATTTTGTTTCCGTATGATTAAGTTATGTCGATTTGAATTATCGTTGTGTTTTTGTTGCTTGATCAGAAATCTGGTATTGATAGAAAACGAATTGGCATGTGAGACTTATACCAATGGAAATATAATTTAAAAACACTCAAGTTAGACTAGGATATCATGTTGTTTGCTTATGTATAGCCTGATATATGCTAGAATTAGTGTAAAAGTAGTTTTATACAGCACTTGCATGAAAATAACCTTGTATCATAAAATGTGTTAACTATTGTGATTAAAGCTTTATATATTTGAAAATTAGACAAAAATTAATTCATCTTTCATGTGGATATCATAGGCTAATTGTATCTAGATCTTCCGATAATCGCGTGCGAATGTGACTAACTAAATGAGAATCGAATCTGTAAATTGAACACGTTTTTGTACTCTGTGGATTTGGTATATTGATTGAGCATGTATGCTTCTGGGAAATGAAACTTAACATGATATGTGACTTATTGTTTGTTTATGTCAATCTCTGAAAACTTATGCATTGGGCACAATAGAGCCATACTTTATGTGAATTCTGATTTGAGCTGAAAACTGAATGTTCAACTTGCACGAATAAACTGTACCAATTGGCTAAACAAAAGTTGATAGGTTTTTGATATGTGTTACTTTGATTTGTCCTTGAACTATTTCCACTAGTATTGTTTCAATTTAATGTTCCTAACTCTGGTTATAGCCAAAATGAAATCAGTGCACGGTCAGAAACTGACCTGGCAAACCCCAAATGTATCCCTTATGATTCCTGACTTTTAATTGTCGTATGAGTCCCTGGATTGACTTTTTGGAATTGATTTTAAGTATATTTATGATCTGGAGTTTTTCATATTTACTTGAATTTTATACTATGAGATAATGTGCTAAGTATGGTACGTGTTCATAAACTTTGTGCATGTCGATAAACTGAAATTGTGAAAATGATCATTCATGACCTAAAACGTATTGTTTGACTTAGGTTTGACATGTTGACCAATATTTGACATGAACCTACTGATGTTGACTTCAGTTGACCACATTGACCAAGTTTGACTTTCAGTTTGACATCGGTTGACTTTGTTTGACTTGCATGATATAGTTGACTTTTACTTTGAAACGCGTCGAGTCGAGCAATAAGACAACGTACACTATGAAACCACACTTATTTAAGATACATATATTGACCAACCTACATACGTATACTTAGGTTGCATTACTCGGCTATAAACCGTACAAGTTAATTGTTCACTTTTCAATCAGAGCTTATTTCAAAGGTGAGTCTACAGTCCCGCTTTTTACATGTTTTCAGGGATGAGAATACACGCTGTTATATTTACAATTTCAAATACTTTTATATTGACATGAGTACTACACATATGCATAATGAGTTTGTTCAAAAAGCCTCTAGCTTGAATACTTTTAATACCATCGGTGTAAGCACAATTTAGATAGACGGATTCGTTAGGTTGACAACCTCACTCGCTATAAAAATTGTGGTGCATTTACTTTGAACATTAAATACATTTGAACAAGTCTATAACATTTTACGAGGTAAGGTCGGGTATAGTGGCTTCTATACTCGGGTCATTGCTAGTATTCAGGTGCTCGGTTTATGCAAACGATAGAATCTCGTGGTCAAGGAAACTAAACTATTTTTCTGATAACTATTTTTCAGATACTGTTACATTACTTTAAACCTGTAGATTCACCAACATTATTTGTTGACCTGTTTTTGCGTGTTGTTATTCTCAGGTCCTTAAGAGGTATGCTTCCGCTGTGTTTGCTGCATGTCTGGCCGTGGAGTCAGCATTTGATTTTAAAGAACATTATTTACTTTCGCATTTAAAAATTTTATACTGTTTAAATACTGTTGGCTTGTGGTTACGATCACAACAGTGTTTCTATTTTAGGATTTTTGATTTATGTTTTTGAAAGATAATTTTTGAATAAAATTAAATGTGATTGCTTTAAATGTCTCATATAGAGGGCGTAACTCTTAACTGTGGGACCTGAATTAACACACCGTCAGATGGTAATTTGGCGGGGTGTTATAAAACTCCTCACAGCTTTTACTGTGGTAGGTTCTGGAAGCTTGGTTATTGTTTCAATCTTAGCCTTGTCGACTTCTATTCCTGACTTTGATATCTTATGTCCTAAAACTATTCCTTCTTTTACCATGAAATGACATTTTTTCCCAATTCAGAACTAAATTCGAATCTTCACACCGGGTGAGCATATTATCAAGGTTAGAAAGGAAAGAATCAAAGATACTACCAAAGACCGAGAAGTCATCCATGAAGACTTCCATACAATGCTCAATCATGTCATGGAATATAGCCACCATACACCTCCGAAATGTAGCAGGTGCATTGCATAACCCAAAGGGTATGCGTCGATAGGTAAATGTTCCATAAGGAAATGTGAAGGTTGCCTTTTCTTGGTCCTTTGGATCGAAGGGAATTTGAAAGTAGCCGGAAAATCCGTCAAGGAAACAATAAAACTCATTTCCTGATAGGCGTTCCAGTATTTGATCAATGAACGGTAGTGGAAAATGATCCTTCCGGGTTGCATCGTTTAATTTATGATAATCTATGCAACCCCTCCAATCGGTGACCTCTCATGTTGGAATAAGTTCATTATTCTCATTTTTGATTACGTTCATTCCTCCATTCATGGGCACCATTTGAACAGGACTTACCCATAGCGAATCGAAAATAGGATACATCAGACCGAGGTACAGAAGTTTGATTACTTCTTTCTTGACAACGTCTCGAATCATTAGATTGACCCTTCTTTGTCTCTGAAATGATGGTTTGAAACCATCTTCCATGAAGATCTTATGGGTGCAATAGTTTGGACTGATCCTGTCATAACCCGTCCTTAACCATAAGAACGCGTTAGATAACGTATGATTTCATTGCGAGGTATTGACCTCTATATGAGACATTTTTGAAAGAAAACTGCATATATTATACATTTCAAACCATAACCATTATTTTTGTTACAAGCTTAAGACAATAAAAAGAAGATTAACGTTTAGCGATAATCTTCGACTTACAAACTTTACAAATGATGACAACAACACGGTTTCTAGCATATTTTACAATGCAACATCTCGGATATGCAGTTTTATTTTTGACACAAACATGCGTACGCAAGATCCTGGTTAGATCCAACATGATACAGCGGAAGCTTTAGAAATCACCTGAGAATAGACATGTTTTAAAAAGGTCAACATAAAGTTGGTGAGATATAGGTTTAATGCCGGCAGCAATATATATATATATATAGACCACAAGATTTCGTATATAAACAGTTTAATAAAAGTATTCTAAGTGGTTGAGCACTCGGTAACCATACTTAACATTTTCACGTCGCATATTCCCTTTAATATGAAATCTTACTACACCGTACCAAGTGTAGTCACAAAACGAAGTACTGTGCAACCGTTGAATACTGGTCGTCCAGTCCGGTTGGGGTTGTCAGGCCCGATAGATCTATCAACAGGATTCGCGTTTACAATACCGCTGTAAATATTAGTTACCAAGCTACAGGGAAGTATGCCAGTGGTACAACTCAACGTAGAATATATTTTTCAGTTACTTGTGTCCATAGCGTAAAACATAAAGTACATGTATTCTCATCCCGAAATATTTAGAGTTTAAAAGTGGGACTATATACTCACTTTTGTCTTGATGATATAAATAATTTGACTCGGTCTTCCGGTTGATATCACGAACCTATCCATATATAATATATCAATATGTTTTCATTTTAAACAAACGTTATATATATATACTTGTTATACTTTTAATACTTTGAATATTTCCTTAGTCCGAAGTTAGCAGTCCGAGGTTAGCAATTCAATTTTTAATGGTTCATTTTTAGATGTTTAATATACCCGCAATGAATAAATACAACCCCCAACGAAATAAATAAAACTCCCGTAAAACCCCATCATAAATGTATTGGTCGAGATTAATCTTGACCCATGGTACCGGTGTTGTCAAATGACGTGTTGCGTACAATCATGGGATCTTATGATTAATCTTCTCGTGTTGCTTACGGGTGATCCTGAACCATATGAAATTGAATTATGAGTACATATATATAAAATATCATGTTATCTTAGAAGTATGTGATTTTATGTAAATTTTTCCAATGAATCCCGAAGTCATTTAAGCCTTGGATAACCAATTTTGTTTCGGTCATAGTTTCTTCGTTACAAGTCCGTTTTCGTTGATTCAACTTGCCATCTCCTTGGATCGAGTCCCTCTTTAAGACTATGAACTGTAAATACCTTAGTTTGTATTCAAAATCACACGGCATAGGTCAAACTTTAGTGAAACTTATGAAGTTAATCATTTTCGTTACAACAAAATCATTTAATGACCATTTTTCTAAAAATACCTATACTTTGAAAAACCAAGTTTTACCTTGTTAAATTAGCATATACATAAGTTATATTACAGGTCTTGAAGTATTTTAAAAGTTAAGTTAGAAGGATCTATTTAGTTTGCAAACAAGTTTGAAAACATTCAAACTATGTTCTTGTTGTTAAACTTGTATACCACAAAATATGATAGCTATATATATATGAATCGAATAAGGTTATGAACATATATTCTACCTCAAGTTCCTTGGATGAAGTTGCTGTAAAAGAGAAGTAAGAAGCTAGAATCAAAAGGGTGATAGAAGTGGATGAAAGATTGGAAGTAAGTTGGTGTTCTTGGAGGGTTTTCTTGAAGTGTTTTTGTATGGTTTTCTTATGGTGTTTTAGTATGGTTTTTGAAGCTAGATCTTCAAGGTTATGAGCTGAGGTGGTTAAGGTGTTTTAGGGTTCATAAGTATGTGTGTGTTTTGGCTAGATACTTGGAGTAAAATGAATCAAAAATGGGTTACTCCTAACCCTTTAAAAAACGTGAATGGGGGAGTATGGAGACAAAATTTCAAGTGATAATTTTATGTATCTAGTCCTAATTGCTTCCAAGTTCAATTACCTAGCCCTCATGGCATGAATAATGGCTGGTTAGGTGGTGATTTTGATGTGTATTTACTATTAGTAAATACGTATAGAAGCTTGGTATGATACGAGTACAAATACTCTAGGTATACGTATAGAAATTTTGTGAAAAATGGAATGAGGATTCAAATATAGCTATCTTTTGTGAATACACTTATATGATTTTATGTATTTAAGTTCTTAAAAGTGATTAAATACATTACTTATACGATATATGTATAAACATTATAAGTCTTAAGTATTTATGTCAAATAACGTTACGTATAGTTATCGTTTTGAAAACTTAAGTTAGTAGTTTCAAAATACACATATAACTTGTTGTTATTAATACAAAATGAGATATTAAAACATTTATTAATCATGTTAAATATGTATATATACATTTATATACACAAACGTACAATTATCATATATTGTATAGTTCGTGATATCATCGGTCAAACTAGACGGTCAAACGTTGTGTAAAACTCTTTTCGGAAATATAAATCTCGACAATTTGGATTGCTTATCATGTTGGCAAGGTTTAATTTATGTAAATATTAATCTTATAAGTATAGAATGATCGAAAAAGTGCGGGTCGTTACATTACCTCCCCGTTAAATAAATTTCGTCCCGAAATTTTAAAATTGTACCTATTTTGCGTCATCGAGAAACAAGTGTGGATACTTTTGCTTCATCTGATCCTCTCGTTCCCAAGTAAACTCGGGACCTCTTCTAGCATTCCAACGAACCTTAACAATCGGTATATTGCTCTGTTTGAGCTGTTTAACTTCACGGTCCATGATTTCGATTGGTTCTTCGACGAATTGTAGTTTCTCGTCAACATGGATTTCCTCAAGAGGAATGGTGAGGTCTTCCTTTGCAAGACACTTCTTAAGGTTTGAGACGTGAAAGGTATTATGTACTCCGGCGAGTTGTTGTGGTAACTCGAGTCGATAAGCTACCGGTCCAATGCGTTCGATGATCTTAAACGGGCCTACGTATCTTGGGTTCAGTTTACCCCTTTTGCCGAAACGTATTACACCTTTCCAAGGTGACACCTTTAGCATAACCATGTCCCCGACCTGAAACTTTAATGGTTTCCTTCGGACATCGGCGTAGCTCTTTTGGCGACTGCGGGCTGTTTTTAATCTCTCCTTGATTTGCACTATCTTCTCAGTCGTTTCATGTATGATCTCGGGACCAGTTAATTGTCGATCTCCTACTTCATTCCAACAGATAGGAGATCTACACTTCCTTCCATACAATGCTTCGAATGGCGCAGCTCCAATGCTCGCATGATAACTATTATTATACGAGAATTCTGCTAACGGTAGATATTTATCCCAACCGTTTCCAAAATCGATCACACATGCCCTGAGCATGTCTTCAAGAGTCTGAATTGTTCTTTCACTCTGCCCGTCGGTCTGCGGATGATATGCGGTACTCATATCCAAACGAGTTCCTAATGCCTCCTGTAGTGATTGCCAAAACTTTGAGGTAAATCTACTATCACGATCGGATATAATGGAAATAGGTATCCCATGCCTTGAAACAACTTCCTTTATATACAATCGTAATAGTTTCTCCATTCTATCCGTTTCCTTTATAGGCAAGAAATGTGCAGACTTGGTGAGACGATCAACAATCACCCAAATGGTGTCGTATCCCCAGGCAGTCTTTGGTAACTTCGTGATGAAATCCATGGTAATACCATCCCATTTCCATTCTGGGATTTCTGGTTGTTGAAGTAACCCTGACGGCTTTTGATGTTCTGCTTTGACTTTGGAACAAGTTAAACACTCCCCAACATATGTTGCAACGTCTGTTTTTAAATTAGGCCACCAATAATGCGTCTTAAGATCTTGGTACATCTTTCCAACTCCAGGATGTATCGAATATCTTGTCTTATGTGCCTCGTTCAATATCAACTTCCTTAATCCACCCAACTTCGGTACCCAAATACGATTTGCAAAATATCGAATTCCATCTTCCCGCATAATGAGTTGCTTCTCATACTTCTTCATTATTTCATTTCCTACATTTTCTTTAGTAAGTGCTTCTCGTTGAACTTCTTTGATTTGTGAGTTGAGATTCATACGAATTTTTATGTTCATCGCTCGAACTCGAATTGGTTCTCGTTCTTTTCTGCTTAAAGCATCAGCCACCACGTTTGCCTTCCCGGGATGATAACGAATTTCACAATCATAGTCGTTTATTAACTCGACCCACCTACGTTGCCTCATGTTCAATTGTTTCTGATCAAAAATATGTTGAAGGCTTTTATGATCAGTAAACACAGTGAATTTAACCCCATACAAGTAGTGTCTCCACATCTTTAATGCAAACACGACTGCTCCCAATTCTAGATCATGCGTCGTATAATTTCGCTCGTGAATCTTCAATTGTCGGGATGCAAATGCAATAACTTTCTTCCGTTGCATAAGAACACAACCAAAACCTTGTCGCGAAGCGTCACAATATATTTCAAAATCATTGTTCCCTTCTGGTAACGATAAAATAGGCGCCGTAGTTAACTTCTTCTTCAGTAATTGAAATGCGTTCTCCTGCTCCGAGGTCCATTCGTATTTCTTCCCTTTTTGCGTTAATGTTGTCAGCGGCTTAGCTATTCGGGAAAAATCTTGAATAAACCTTCTATAATAACCGGCTAAACCCAAAAATTGACGTATCTGCGTTGGTGTCTTAGGAGTCTCCCATTTTTCAATAGCTTCAGTTTTTGCTGGATCAACCTGAATTCCTTCGCTATTAACAACGTGACCAAGAAATTGCACTTCTTTCAACCAGAAAGCACACTTAGAAAATTTAGCATAAAGTTGTTCTTTTCTCAACAACTCCAGTATCAACCTTAAATGCTCTTCATGCTCTTGCTCATTCTTGGAATAGATAAGAATATCATCAATGAAAACGATAACAAACTTATCTAAATACGGACTACAAACTCGATTCATGAGGTCCATGAATACAGCTGGCGCATTCGTCAATCCAAACGGCATAACCAAAAATTCGTAATGTCCATAACGTGTCCGAAAAGCAGTTTTCGGAATATCCTCTTCTTTGACGCGTAGTTGATGATAGCCCGATCTTAAGTCGATTTTTGAATAAACACATGATCCTTGCAATTGATCAAATAAGTCATCAATTCTCGGTAGTGGATACCGATTCTTGATAGTTAACTTATTTAATTCACGATAGTCTATACACATCCTAAAAGATCCATCTTTCTTCTTAACAAATAAAATTGGAGCTCCCCACGGTGAAGTACTCGGTCGTATGAATCCACGGTCCAGTAATTCTTTTAACTGACTTTGAAGTTCTTTTAACTCGGACGGTGCAAGTCTATATGGAGCACGAGCCACTGGTGCAGCTCCTGGTACTAAATCTATTTGAAATTCTACCGATCTAAATGGAGGTAATCCCGGCAATTCTTCCGGAAAAACTTCAGGAAAATCTCTTGCCACAGGCACGTCGTTGATGCACTTTTCTTTCTTTTCGACTTTATTAACATGTGCTAAAATAGCGTAACATCCCTTTTCTAAACACTTCTTGGCTTTCAAACAGCTAATGAGTTTTAGCTTTGAATTACCCTTCTCTCCATAAATCATCACCGGTATTTTATCCTTACCAGGAATACGAATTGCCTTCTTAGCACAAACAACTTCCGCTCCTATTTTGGACATCCAGTCCATGCCGACTATTACATCAAAACCTCCTAATTCTACGGGTATTAAGTCGATTTTAAACGTTTCTCCGGCTAGATTTATTTCACAACCACGACAAATTTTATCGGCTTTAATTAGTTTACCATTAGCTAACTCAATCAAGTACTTAGCATCTAGAGGTAATGATGAACAATTCAATTTAGTGTAAAAATTTCTACACACATAACTTCTATCGGCGCCAGTATCAAATAAAATAGATGCTGATAAGTTATTAATGGTAAACGTACCCGTAACAAGTTCCGGGTCTTCTCGTGCCTCTCTAGCATTAATAACAAACGCTCTTCCACGTGCAGGTCCGCCATTCTTTTCTGGATTCGGGCACTGACTCTTATAGTGACCTTGTTTTCCACACCCAAAACAAGTAATGTTAGCCAAAGCAGTTCTATTTGCGTTGGTGGCAGGAGTCTTGTTACCATTTGCATTTGTAACGAGAGCCTTACAATCTTCAGCAAGATGTCCCTGTCTATTGCATTTGGTGCACAACACACTGCAGTAACCAAAATGATGTTTGTGACAACGGTTGCATAAAGGACTTTGTCCTTTGTAACCAAAGCCTGAACCGCTACCCGCACCTTTCGTGGTTTCTTGTTTCTTATAAGGTTGTTGTTGGTTACCTCGATCATAACCTCCATTCCACTTTTTCTTGTTCCCCAATACCTTCACCTCAGTATTGAATGCTTTCTTGTCCAAAATGACCTGATCCATTAGCTCGTTTGCCATGGTTATAGCTTCATGAATTGTCTTAGGTTTCGATGCTGTAACGTTTGCCTTGACCTTTTTGGGCAAACCACCTTTGTACATTTCAATCTTCCGTGCTTCGGTTGGAACCAATTCAGGACATAGTAAAACCAATTCCATGAATCGCTGATTGTAGTTGGTGATTTCAGTACCAACCACCTTCAAACTTCGTAACTCATCTTCTAACTTAATAACCTCATTCCTTGGACAATACTCGGTGATTATCATTGCTTTGAATTCTTCCCATGGAGTATCATAAGCTGCATCTCCTCCTACCGCCTTCACATAATTCTTCCACCATGTGAGTGCACTATCTTGTAAAGTGCACGATGCATACTTGGTCATGTCTTTTTCATCACAACCGCTGATTTTGAACACCGTCTCCATCTTTTCTATCCATCGGGTTAAACCGATAGGTCCTTCCGTTCCACTGAATGATGAAGGTTTGCAAGCTTGAAACGTCTTGTAGGAGCATCCTACGCGAGGATTTGGATTAACTGCAGTAGCTCTTGCAGCTTCGACCCATAGCATTCTATCGTTGACTCGCTGGTTGATGAAGTTCTCGACTTCTTGTTCCGTCATTCGGTTCAATCGCGCCATTTCCTAATGAAAGAAAATAATTATTCACATGGATTATTATAGATGTAGTGTGTATTTATAGTACATTTATAGCTTGTTAATAATATGAACCAGGTATTATTATAAAAGCCTTTTCTTCTTATTAGCGTTTTATAATTATATCTTGGGTAGTACCTACCCGTTAATGTTCATACTTAATAGCTTAGTACAGAATCAATTACTACAATCTAAATAATACTTAACCATGGAAAATTATTGCATTTCATACTTCGCTATTTTACATATGCTTATCTTACATCAAACTTTAAGCAAACCACACTAATAATATTATACAAAACATTATATGATTCCATGGCTTAATACGGCAGTGCATCGTTCGGTCTATTTTCTAGGGCGTTTAGTTCCAATGAATGGCCTAACGCTTATCCTAGCTGTCTGCCTACGTTTTGGCTGAGGAGCCGAAGAACTAGATGCGGGGATTGCACTAATAGGAATAGCGGGAATAGGGGTGGTAGTGTTGAGTGGAATTGGTGCTACGTCATTCTTACTAAGTTCGGGATTTGAATTTTCTAATTCATTCGCTTTTCGTTTCTTTCCTTGATCGAATTTTTCTTTCGTAATTTCTAGTATTTCTTCCTCGGGTTCACTTTCCTCTTCGGGTTCACTTTCCTCCTCGGGTTCACTTTCCTCTTCGGGTTCACTTTCCTCCTCGGGTTCACTTTCCGATATTTCTATAGTTGGTTCATCTGGAAATTGTGAGTCTTCCCCAAAAATACCATTTTCGTCATCGGATATGTTAATGACTGAAACACAATCTGAAGATTCTGGTTCGGAATCGCTGAATGTGATAACAAGTTTTGAGCCCGACATCTATCATATAACAACTAACCCATTAGTACTACATAATATTTACATATAAATTTTAACCAACAATGATAAGCAATGGTTTTTAAATCAGACCCGGTCAAAGTCCAGACTTACTAATGTATCCTAACGACTTATCGGTTAGACACACTAATGCAAACCTGGTTCGCTAAGACCAACGCTCTGATACCACATGTCATAACCCGTCCTTAACCATAAGAACGCGTTAGATAACGTATGATTTCATTGCGAGGTATTGACCTCTATATGAGACATTTTTGAAAGAAAACTGCATATATTATACATTTCAAACCATAACCATTATTTTTGTTACAAGCTTAAGACAATAAAAAGAAGATTAACGTTTAGCGATAATCTTCGACTTACAAACTTTACAAATGATGACAACAACACGGTTTCTAGCATATTTTACAATGCAACATCTCGGATATGCAGTTTTATTTTTGACACAAACATGCGTACGCAAGATCCTGGTTAGATCCAACATGATACAGCGGAAGCTTTAGAAATCACCTGAGAATAGACATGTTTTAAAAAGGTCAACATAAAGTTGGTGAGATATAGGTTTAATGCCGGCAGCAATATATATATATATATAGACCACAAGATTTCGTATATAAACAGTTTAATAAAAGTATTCTAAGTGGTTGAGCACTCGGTAACCATACTTAACATTTTCACGTCGCATATTCCCTTTAATATGAAATCTTACTACACCGTACCAAGTGTAGTCACAAAACGAAGTACTGTGCAACCGTTGAATACTGGTCGTCCAGTCCGGTTGGGGTTGTCAGGCCCGATAGATCTATCAACAGGATTCGCGTTTACAATACCGCTGTAAATATTAGTTACCAAGCTACAGGGAAGTATGCCAGTGGTACAACTCAACGTAGAATATATTTTTCAGTTACTTGTGTCCATAGCGTAAAACATAAAGTACATGTATTCTCATCCCGAAATATTTAGAGTTTAAAAGTGGGACTATATACTCACTTTTGTCTTGATGATATAAATAATTTGACTCGGTCTTCCGGTTGATATCACGAACCTATCCATATATAATATATCAATATGTTTTCATTTTAAACAAACGTTATATATATATACTTGTTATACTTTTAATACTTTGAATATTTCCTTAGTCCGAAGTTAGCAGTCCGAGGTTAGCAATTCAATTTTTAATGGTTCATTTTTAGATGTTTAATATACCCGCAATGAATAAATACAACCCCCAACGAAATAAATAAAACTCCCGTAAAACCCCATCATAAATGTATTGGTCGAGATTAATCTTGACCCATGGTACCGGTGTTGTCAAATGACGTGTTGCGTACAATCATGGGATCTTATGATTAATCTTCTCGTGTTGCTTACGGGTGATCCTGAACCATATGAAATTGAATTATGAGTACATATATATAAAATATCATGTTATCTTAGAAGTATGTGATTTTATGTAAATTTTTCCAATGAATCCCGAAGTCATTTAAGCCTTGGATAACCAATTTTGTTTCGGTCATAGTTTCTTCGTTACAAGTCCGTTTTCGTTGATTCAACTTGCCATCTCCTTGGATCGAGTCCCTCTTTAAGACTATGAACTGTAAATACCTTAGTTTGTATTCAAAATCACACGGCATAGGTCAAACTTTAGTGAAACTTATGAAGTTAATCATTTTCGTTACAACAAAATCATTTAATGACCATTTTTCTAAAAATACCTATACTTTGAAAAACCAAGTTTTACCTTGTTAAATTAGCATATACATAAGTTATATTACAGGTCTTGAAGTATTTTAAAAGTTAAGTTAGAAGGATCTATTTAGTTTGCAAACAAGTTTGAAAACATTCAAACTATGTTCTTGTTGTTAAACTTGTATACCACAAAATATGATAGCTATATATATATGAATCGAATAAGGTTATGAACATATATTCTACCTCAAGTTCCTTGGAT
The DNA here is from genome assembly GCF_046630445.1 of Rutidosis leptorrhynchoides. Taxonomy (NCBI): domain Eukaryota; kingdom Viridiplantae; phylum Streptophyta; class Magnoliopsida; order Asterales; family Asteraceae; genus Rutidosis; species Rutidosis leptorrhynchoides. Next base: position 260,491,612 of record NC_092339.1, read on the forward strand.
GAAGTTGCTGTAAAAGAGAAGTAAGAAGCTAGAATCAAAAGGGTGATAGAAGTGGATGAAAGATTGGAAGTAAGTTGGTGTTCTTGGAGGGTTTTCTTGAAGTGTTTTTGTATGGTTTTCTTATGGTGTTTTAGTATGGTTTTTGAAGCTAGATCTTCAAGGTTATGAGCTGAGGTGGTTAAGGTGTTTTAGGGTTCATAAGTATGTGTGTGTTTTGGCTAGATACTTGGAGTAAAATGAATCAAAAATGGGTTACTCCTAACCCTTTAAAAAACGTGAATGGGGGAGTATGGAGACAAAATTTCAAGTGATAATTTTATGTATCTAGTCCTAATTGCTTCCAAGTTCAATTACCTAGCCCTCATGGCATGAATAATGGCTGGTTAGGTGGTGATTTTGATGTGTATTTACTATTAGTAAATACGTATAGAAGCTTGGTATGATACGAGTACAAATACTCTAGGTATACGTATAGAAATTTTGTGAAAAATGGAATGAGGATTCAAATATAGCTATCTTTTGTGAATACACTTATATGATTTTATGTATTTAAGTTCTTAAAAGTGATTAAATACATTACTTATACGATATATGTATAAACATTATAAGTCTTAAGTATTTATGTCAAATAACGTTACGTATAGTTATCGTTTTGAAAACTTAAGTTAGTAGTTTCAAAATACACATATAACTTGTTGTTATTAATACAAAATGAGATATTAAAACATTTATTAATCATGTTAAATATGTATATATACATTTATATACACAAACGTACAATTATCATATATTGTATAGTTCGTGATATCATCGGTCAAACTAGACGGTCAAACGTTGTGTAAAACTCTTTTCGGAAATATAAATCTCGACAATTTGGATTGCTTATCATGTTGGCAAGGTTTAATTTATGTAAATATTAATCTTATAAGTATAGAATGATCGAAAAAGTGCGGGTCGTTACAGATCCCTTTTATGTCAGAAATCTTCCAAGCAATTGCCTTCTTATGTGATTTCAGAACGTTAATAAATTCTGCCTTCTCATATGGCGTGAGATCTTTAGAAATGATTACAGTAAGTTGCGATTCTCCTTCTAAGAATGCATACTCCAGATATTCAGATAACATCTTCAACTCCAATTCTGGAGGTTCCTAGATAGACGGCTTCATTCTTGCTATTTCCTTTCTATCTAACGAGTCATATCTCTCTTGGAATTCTGATTCTTCTTCCTTAATAGTGGTCACTGATGCTATCTGTTCTTTAGTTATGAAAATTGTCCTTTTTAATGCTTCGTCTTCAGAAACTTCTTCTTTAGTTTCGAAGGTAGGCTCAGGAATTTCATCACAGTCCTCATTTAACTGCGGTTCCTCGAATACCGGAATGAAATCTGTTTCTTCATTCGGTCTTCTCCTTAACAGAGGTAGGGGAATGCCTTGACCTAGTGGTGCTATATGGATAGTTTTGCCAAGAAGGTTACTTTCAGAGTGGGGAGATTTATATTAACCAGGATCTATGGTTGAATGGTTATCGAGATTTCCTTCAGGAGGTGTAGAGAACAGATCCTTAGAAATTTGATCTTGACTGCATATAGCCATGGTATCCTCGTGATATTCGTTGATGAGTTCTTGAAAAGAATCAGCGAGTTTGAGATCTTTTTCGCGAGGATGGGTCATGAATCGGTCGACATTGAATGTGACTTCCTCATTTCTAACTCTTAATTTCAGTGATTTCTCATGTACGTCAATTATGGCTTTGGCAGTATTCAAGAATGGCATGCCAACTATGAGTGGGATCTTCGTGTCTTCCTCAATATCCATAATGACGAAATCAACGGGGAATGCAAAATTATCCACTCTGACTAGGACATCCTCAGCTATTCCTCGAAGAATCTTAACTGATCTTTCCGCGAGTTGGATAATCATTCTGGTAGGTCTTAAGTCATTAAGTCATAGCTTTTTGAATAATGAATAGGGCATTAGGTTTACACTGGCTCCCAGATCTACTAACGCATTGCTAATTTGGACATCTTGCAGGTAGCAAGGTACCGTGAATCTTCCTATATCTCCTAACTTAGGTGGAATACCATGTTGTAACACTAATGAACATTCCTCACTTAAGGTTAAGCTAACTATCTCTCTTAATCTCTCTTTATTTGAAAGCAATTCTTTGACAAATTTAGCGCAGTTTGGCATTTCTACTAAAGCATCTACTAGTAGTACATTCAAATGCAGGTTTTTGATAATATCCCAATACTTAGCGAATTGCGCTTCTTGCTTTTCCTTCCTAAGCCTACCTGGAAAAGGTATGAGGGCTCACGAAATAATTTTCGGAGCTTTAGGAGAGATAGGTTCCGGTGGAATGACAAATGGGTCAATTGGCACAGGTTCCGTATCGAAAAAGTTTTGTATGGGTATATTAATAGTTGATTCCTTCCCACCCCTAGTTACTATTAGGGCATCAAACTCACTACACTCTATTTCAACTTTAGTGGTTAATCGTTTAAGAGTAAGCTAAAAATTAGTTATTAATTCTTCAAAAGTCTCTTTGGGGGGCTTGCCTTTCAAATTTTTCTTTTCAAAAGTCTTTATCAAACCATCGAATTTATTTTGGCATTTTATGGCTTGAAGGTTTATCATATATTGCTTTTTCATAAATTCGACTAAAGTTTCTTTAGAGTGGAGAGTAATTTGGTGTAATGGGAAGATTATATTAGAGTCTGAGCTATTTTGCTGTTTATATGTCCATCTAGGGTAAGGATACCTTAGACTGTTCTGGTAGCATCGGGACTTTTAGGAATTGATAAACTTTGAATAGTGAGGGTGAGATCTTATAACCTGGTTTCCATCATTTTTACCGTTTAAGTGAAGATGTCATCATTCTCAGCAGCTTCATTGCTCCAATCTTCCTGTTGTGCAGCTATTGTTTCTAAAAGATCCCATGCTTCATCTGCTGTTCGTGACATGAAATTTCCTTGCGGAGCCATGTCTAGGAGAGACTTATCATCCTTGGTCAAACCATTATAAAGTGTGCAGATTATGTCTGCCCGATTTAACGAATGATTCGGACATCTTTTAAGCATCACCTTTACTCTATTCCTTGCTAGACACAATGACTCGTTTTATTTTTGAGAAATTTTTTGTCATTTCTTAAACAGGTTTGTAGGGAAGGTGGATAGAATTTGTTTAAGAACTTTATGGCTAATTCCTCCCATTGATGTATTGAATTGGGTTTAAGCTCATCAAACCATGTTAAAGCTTGTATAGATAAAGAATATTGGAAAATGTGAAGTTTCAGAATGTTTTTCTCGTTTTCTTCCTTCTTAAAAGAGTCAACCAGACTGATAAATTTATTTAGGTGAAAGTTTGGATTGTCAGTTGAAAATCCTTGAAATTTACATATCATACTGACCAATTTGATCATATGTAAACTGATTTCAGAAATTCCTTTGGTTCCTATGGTGATTGGTCCTCCTCATTCTTCTAAGCATGACTTTTGCATAGAAGCAAGGGTGATTTGTTGTTCCATTTTTTAGATTTTCTGTTTAAAAGACTTGAAAATGTAACTTTTAGAAAATATTATTGACTAAAAGGATCGATAATTTAATTAAAACAATTATTCTTGAAATTCGGTCTATTCTAATTGATAGGATTTCTTACAGATTACTTCATACCTAAGTGGTCAGATCGACTACGGAGAGGCAGGATCCTTTTGGTTCCAATATAATTAGAGACTGTTCAAAAAATCTAACAACCAAGTCCGTGTATAATTTTCTTTCTTAGACACCACCAAATAATACTTTTGTCTGTTTAAGATCTTTCTCAATCAAAATATTCGATCCCTAGCAGCGGCGCCAAATTTTTTTTTCTTTCTTTTGATATGACTGAAATGGACGGTTTTCTTTATGCGATATCGTTAGGTTGCAAGTGTGTAACACCCCGTTTTCTTCATACGTGTCTTAAGGTACTTATTTAATCGTTAGAACGTATATAATTCGCTTATTTATGTGATTAAACGATTTAGAGTGTAACTTGATGTATGCGAGATATATATATATATATATACACATATATATATATATACATATATATATATATATATATACATATATATATATATATATATATATATACATACATATATATATATATACATACATATATATATATACATACATATATATATATATATATATACATATATATATATATATATATATATATATATATATATATATATATATATATATATATATCGCATACATCAAGTCAGGAGTGGATTAAGACAGCTCGAAAAATCAGTTAATTGCCGCGCCTCGACATATGGGGTCGCGCCGCGACCCACTGGGTGAACTGGTTCTGGTTTTAGCTTTTAAAAAGAGTGAATCAAGGGTATTTTCATCTTTTCACGTGTAGATCTGATTGAGACTTTAAGTCTCAGCCACTTATCTCATTTATTCAATTTCTTTTCTCTTTTCTTCTTCTATTTACTCTCAAAACATAAAACCTATTTAAATCCAAAGTGAGATTTGAGAGTGAAGATTTGAGATTTGATCTTTGGAGCAAGAAGTAAAGTTGTTCTCCTTGTTCATAGCTACGACTTGATAGTGTTGGTAAGTCTTAACTCCGAGTTTTAAGTTTTAGTTAATTTATGGCTAGGGTTTGGGCCATTGGAGACTTGTAAGACCCATTTGGGGAATTAATGGGTGAATTGTGTTATATTGAAGTAAGGAAAACCCTAATGGCTATAATCTAGGGTTTGGTCATGAAAATTGGGATTTGTAAGTGTTAAATGTGTTGTTAGTCACTAATACACTTGTTTAATGATGAAAGATTTGTTAATGAGTTTAAGTTTGACCAAAGTTGAAACTCTATGGGTTAAGATGGGTCAAATGGACAATTGTTGACCTAGTTGGGTGAGATGGGTATGAAATACTCTAAGTTTGTGTTAGTTGGAGTTAGTAGACTCTAATCACTAGCTTTTAGTGATTTATGACGAGTCATGGCCATTAATGGACGGTTTTGGGTGATATGAGTCATTTAATGCATTAGGTCATTAAATGCTCAATAGTAAGTGTTGGTGGTTAATTCCACTCGTTTGTATGTTAATTAAATGCATAATGTGATAGGTGCATTACTTTGAATGTCGCGAGCTTGATTTCCTAGTTCACCAAAGACGATAAGGTGAGTAGAGTAATTATACTTATGTGTAAATGGCGTATTTATCTGTGAATGTTATGGTATGAACCATCAAGCTGGTAGTGCCATAACATGTATGTGACGAGTGTCAAAGTGTGAACCATCGAGCCGGTAGCACTATAAAATAAGGCGTGAACCATCGAGCCGGTAGCGCCGAAGTGTGAACCAAAGAGCCGGTAGCACTATAGAATCATGATGTGAACCATCGAGCCGGTAACATCAAGTGTGAACCATCGAGCCGGTAGCACTATAAAACAAAATGTGAACCACGAGCCGGTAGCACTATAAAAAAAGTATGACTCAGATGCGTATGGTGTGAACCATCGAGCCGGTAGCACCATAGCGTTTATGGTTAACCATATAGGGGTTTGTTGATTGTTAGCATATTATATATAGATTGTGTTGAGTATATGCTAATGCGGTTTTGTGATATTGTACAACTTGTTAGTATTACGAGTATGATGACATGATATTTGAGTTACAAGTTTCTATACGATATTGTGTAAGTGGTTGCAAGTAAGTAGGTTATATATGTATATGTATAACTATTGCACTCACTAAGCTTTAGCTTACCCTCTCGTTGTTTACATTTTAAGGTGTGAACTCGGAGAAAGGAAAAGGGGTTATTGGGCATTAGATTCCCATGATGCGTGCTAGTTAAAGCTTTTGGAAGATGACCTAATGCTTTTGGGTAGTTTAGCCCCAAACCATGTTCGGGTGTAGTTTGGATTAAAACTATCATTTCAAATGGGTCGAACTTGTATTACATTTGATTAATGGCCTTAGTGCCTTTTGTAAACATTAAACTTGTTGTACATTTTAATGGGTTGTATGGAATGGTTTATATCATTCCAATGGCACGTTAATGTTCGTTACTAAATAAAAAAAATATTATCCGGTTGAATACGGGTTGGGTTGTTTCAAAGTGTTAGGATTAGTTATCAGAAGAGAGACAGTGGTTTATTATTTTATATTTTACGGGGCTAAAATTCACTTTTAACTTTTTAAGGTAGAAGATATAAGTTAACCTTGGGTCGTATTTTTGAATGGTTTAACGAATTGAAGATCATGTGGATAATTGTCTTTGCTTAAATTATCTGGATAAAAGATAGTAGTTGGTTATAAGTTAATAATCCTAATTGCGGAAAAGTAAAGGTAATGGAGGGATATCCGGAGTATGTAGATCAGGGAAATGTTGACCAAGATATTAGTTTGGGCTAGGAAAGGTAATTATGTTTATGTTAAAGCTATGATTAGAACGGTGTAGATCTGGTTGGATGAGCCAATTATACAGACCTACTTATCTCTAGACTCTCGGAGTTCTCGTTGAGCACTGAAAAGTATGTTACTTGGTTGTATACTTGAAAGGTAACTATACCTCGGAGGTTATCCTAAGTAAAGCACTAGGTTTATTAGTAGGTTGAGTTCTAGTCTTAACCCTCGTTATCAGTTTGGTTAACTGAATAACAACGTGTCGTGTCACTACAAGAAAAACGGCCTTATAGGACCACCACAAAGGTCCTATTATGTACTCTAATAGGACCTTTGAGCTGATAGGACCACTAACGAATTGGTCCTCCCACAGTGGCGTCCCAATAGCCTAAGAAGGGTCCTAACAACATTTTAGGACCTTATTAGAAAAGGCTTTTAAAAAATGTATTAGAACCCTTACGAAAGGTCCCATGAACATATTAGGACCTTATTCTAGGGTCATATAATGCGACATCTAATATTTCAAAACATATAAGTACTTTATTTAAGGGTCCTAAAAACATATGAGGATTTTTAAAAAGGGTCCTAATAGCTGAAAAAAGTTTATGAAACCCATTAATAAGGGTTATATAATATCATTTAGGACCTTATTATAGGGTCATATAATGTGACTTCTAATATTTTAAAACATATAAAGACTTTATTTAAGGGTCCTAAAAAACATATCAGGATCTTTACAAAGGGTCCTAATAGCTGAAAAAAGTTTATGAAACCCATGAATAATGGTCCTATAATATCATTAAGGACGCTTAAAAAGGGTCCCAAGAACCATATTAGGACCTTATTATAGGGTCATATAATGGGACTTCTAATATTTTAAAACATATAAGGACTTTATTTAAGGGTCCTAAAAAACATATTAGGATTCTTAAAAAAGGTTCTAATAAGTTTATGAAACCCATTAATAAGGGTCCTATAATATCATTAAGAACCACACAAATAGGGTCCTAAAATAAGTTTTTTTAAACCCATAAATAGGGTCTTATAAAATAATTAAGGACCACATGAATAGAGTCCTAAATACTATATTGCGACCTTTCGATAGAGTCCTAAAACACACAAAAAGGTCCTAAAAAGCACATGTTAGGACTGTTAATGAAGGTCCTAATATCCTAACTAAGATGATGATACCCTTTTTAGGGCCCTATAATATAATTATTTACATTATAAATGGGTCCTAAAACATATATTAGGATCCATTAAATAGGGTCTTATAAAATAATTAAGGACCACACGAATAGAGTCCTAAATACTATATTGCGACCTTTCGATAGAGTCCTAAAACACACAAAAAAAGTCCTAAAAAGCACATGTTAGGACTGTTAATGAAGGTCCTAATATCCTAACTAAGAAGATGAGACCCTTTTTAGGGTCCTATAATATAATTATTTACATTATAAATGGGTCCTAAAACATATATTAGGATCCATTAAAAAGGTCCTAAAAACATATATTAGGACCTTTTAAAAGGGTCCTTAAATCTCAAAGTAAAATTATGAAACCGATTTTTGGGGTCGCGGAATTCAGCTATAATGGTCATGATAAAAATAAAATAATCATGGGCATGATATTAAAATTATTATTAAAACAAACAAATTCTATAAATGAAATAGACATCCAACAACTGATTTTTATTTAATAGCAAAATCAGAATCTCAGATATGTTTCATCTGGAAGTAAACATAGTTACAAAAAATCAAATATAAAAGTCTAGTAACATTTGGCGATAATAATAAAGAAGTAAACATATGAATACTAAGAACGAGTAGATCGATCATGAAGCAATCTTCTTAATCAAGAGGTACTACCTACAAAAAAAATATATATTTCTTATGTTAGTTTTAAACCTTCGCCTTAATATAACTTATAATTACAAAAGTAAACTTTGAGAAGGTCATACCTCGACAAAATTTCTTGGCCATGCAATAGGCGTGCCTATAGCATCAATAATTGTGTCCATATGTCCATACGGCCTAACCAGCTCTTCATCTTTTTGAATTGCCACCTGAGGATTAACTGAACAGTATCTTGAACCAATCTCTTTCCCTCCCACCACCTCTTTTGGATCTAAACTCAAAAACCATCCTCTTGCTACTATGTCAAACGGCTTGTGAATGCTCTTCAGATATACTTCAACCTGAACCTGAATATCATTTTACAGCAAATAAGAGTTAAACTATACGGAGTATTTGTTAACATTGAGAAGACAAAGTTTTTTATAACATAAACATACCTGTAAAGATGGAGGTTCAACTACTGGTGATGTAACTGGGGAAATAGTTAAATCACTGTCTAAACGATTCTTTTCCCGAATCAGTGGTTCTTTTTCCGCCTCTAATTCCTCGATCCTTGATTTCATCATTTGATTCTCTCGTGTGTAAGCAATACGAGACGGTGTTACACCCCATAGATCGGTAGCCCGGAAACCTAAGCCGTATAGGTCAGCATTTCCATATTTATCGTTCCCCTTCACCTTCGAGAAAATGTCATCTGGCCCAGGCTCATCACTTGTACCTGGTGGAATGTTCTTTTTAAGTTCATTCATTTCACGCTGTAGTAAGCATAATAAACATCGTAAGTCAGAATCCACATGTTAAAACATTTTGATCAGCGTAACAGAAATATTACACATGAGCAAAATCATTCAGTCAAAAAATTGACACTAGTAACAATATTACTTACAATGGCATCTTGAGCTTCCAAGCAATTTGTATTGTCGTTATTAGAGAAACACTTTTCAAACATTTCAAAACGGCTTGGTTCTTGACCATTATTTTTTGTCTGTTTCAATTAAATTAAAATTGGTTTAACAATAAATGATATCCACATATTAGCATAAAATAACTTATTCCCCTTTAATTAATTACCTTCAACTCTTCTCGAACACGTGCATAACTCTTTTTTCCAGTGAAGCTTCTGCTTCGCCCGGTTCGATTTGTTTTTTTCACTAACTTGCTGAGGTAGGAAAGTGATGTCTCATAAACGACAATACATTGATATAAGTAATATATAAGATGTGGAAGGATAACGATTACATACCTTGTCGCGTCTTCTATTCCAGTACCTTACAAGTTTTTGCCAATGATCTTCTTGGACTTGTAAACACCTAGAATTATACTGTTCTTGGAGTGATAAATTTGGATCATAGTATTGCTTTTTTAATCTTGCCCTCCAATTCTTTACCTTCCTCCCTAATGATCTCAAGATCCACTCTTCAGCAATAGCAGGAACATCGAATTTCGACTACAATAATAACATGTAACTTGATCAATTAAGTTCACTCGTAGTACAAATACAGAATTCTGAATATGTACCTTTACTACGTTAAGCATCGATTCCCTTTTAGCATCATGTTTTTTTTATCAGAACTCAGTTTACTCCATCTCCTGTAGATTGGGCAATATACGCTACTCCTGGCCATGGTTCCCAAAAAATGGGTGAGTTCACTAGTAGTTTTACTAACTGGTTGCCCAAAATTATTAAACAAAACAGTGGTTCGAATTCCGTCTTCTTTTCCCCAAGTTGTTAGCATTTTTGTTGGGCCTCTTTTTGGTCTGATCTTTTCGCTCGTTTCTGCGTAATAAAATAAATATACAACCAACAATCCCAATCAATTAAATGAATCAAACAGTGCATATAAGAAACTAGATAGACAAAGATAACCTCCTGTGATGTCAACTGTGTCATCTTCATCCATAAGTTGTAGCTCATCTTCATCTTCTGGTATTTCATCACAAATGTCATAATATAAGTTATAATGTAAGAATTATACATTCAAAGAAAGATTCATCTTAGTTGAGAAAATTTACCGTATTCCATTTCCCTGTCATATTATCCGTGGTAATCTTCATTATCGTCATAGATATTTGTTAGTGTATCACAACAGTCATAATGAAAGTTAGAATATACTTAAGTATTAGTAAACAAATGAAAGATTCATGTGACTATAGCAAATAAACCATCTGCATATTCAGTTTCTTGATTTTCTGCATGCACTTCATTCTCATCTCCATTGAAGACGCCGTTGCGAGTTTCATTTTGTTCTTCATTCCTATTTGTTTCTGTAATTGCAATAAAAATAATATGAAATTGTATAAGTATATATTCATAATCATACTAGTCATTAAATATCAAAAATGATTTAATTATTAGAACAGTCATAATGAAAGTAAGAATATAAGTATTAGAAAACAAATGAAAGATTCATGTGAATATAGCAAATAAACCGTCTTCATAATCAGTTTCTATATTTTCTTCATGCACTTCACGTTCATTTCCATTGAATAAGTCATTGTCGGTTTTAGTTTGTTCTTCATTCCTGTTTGTTTCTGTAATTGCAATTAAAATCGGTTATGAAAATGTTAAGTAAATAGTCATAGTCATAATAGTCATTAAATATCAAAAATAATATACCAAAAGGTATCTTTTTTTATAAAAAACAAATTAAAAATTAACCCACCGGTCATGACTTTTGTTGTTGATTTGGTCCGTTGTGTTTCATTTTGATCAGCCCTTTGAATAGACTCTTTTTCGTTACTCGTGACTGCAATATCATTGTCATTTAATGGCAAGTTGTTCGACTTAGATCTTGTATTCCTAATAGGGGATGATGGTGAATCAGCGGTTTTGCGTTTCTGTGCTAAATTAGTCGTTCGGCTCAAGGTCAATGGTTTAATGAACGTTGCACGGTTGGTTGCAGATGTGGCTGCATGTTTGGTTGGAGGCTTGGTTGAAGGTTTTATTGCGGCTGTGGTTACAGGTGTAGTTGTAGGGTTGGTTGATGTTGCAGATGCAGATTTGCTTGAAGCTGTTTTCTGTAGACAAAGTGAAATGTAGTTAAAATACTTAGAATGAAATTATATAATCATAGTTCATTAAGTTTACCTTTTTAGGCTTTTTAACTTTGGTAGCTTGTGATTATTCTTTAGTTTCGTCACCTTCACCATCAAAGTCATCAGCAGGATTATACTCTGCATCTTCATCAGATGGAAGGATTGATTTGTTATTAGTTTTCTTTTTTTTACCAAGCTTCACCGTTAAAGCCTCAGTGGTACGCTTCAAACCTAAAGCTTCAAACTCTCTGTTGTTTTCCTCAATAGTCCTTTTTCTAACTAGTTCATACTCTTGTGCAGTAAAGTTTCGCTCAGGCACTTTAGATGACTTTTTTAGGTGTTCCATTACTGTACTTCTTTGTAATCAAGCCCTAAAAATAGATTAAGTACGAATAAAATATGTTTTAATTTTAATGATTAAGGAACAGAGGATTATGACTCGAGTATATGTGAACATGACAGTATCAACTACAAATATGGTAAAAATAAAAATTAGTTTAAGCCAAATAATCAATCTAAGCACAAATTATGTTTTAATTTTAATGATTAAGGAACAGTAGATTATGACTCGGTTATGTGAACATGACAGTATCAACTACAAATATGGGTAAAATAAAAATTAGTTTAAGCAAAATAATCAATCTAAGCACAAACTATGTTTTAAGTTGAATCATTAAACAACGGAGGATTATGAGTCGAGTATGTGAACATGACAGTATCAACTACAAATATGGTAAAAATAAAAATTAATTTTAGCCAATTAATCAATCCAAGCACAAACTATGATTTACTTTGAATAATTAAACAACATAGGATTACGACTCGAGTTTGTAAACATGACAGTTTCAACTACAAATATGGTTAAAATTTTAAGACAAATAATCAATCAAAGCACAGACTATGTTTTAAATTGAATGATTAATCAGAGGTTTACGAATCGAGTATATGAACATCAAAGTTTCAACTACATTTATGGTTGAAAATAATGATGTTTATCGATTATTGATTATACATGTTAAAAATATAACAGTACCTTGTAGAGTGAAATTTGAGTGTTCTTCCTGATCTCAATCTGAAAACCGAGTAAAATGAGGGTGAAACACAACATAATATCAAATGTAGGTTTGGTGGGAATGAATTTCAAATTCAAAAAATTCTTCAATTTTGGGTTTGGTGGGAAAGAATTTTGGTTTCAAAATTTTCTATTAGGTCGTGGGGTAATTAAGAGCGGTTGATTAGGTGAATGGATCGTTTTTATAAGTTAATTATATAGGAATGTTTGTTAATTCCACATTTATAGGAGTAGTAAATGTATAGTACTATGACTTAAAAAAAACGTATAGTATATAGTAATGTTTAATTGTTTAATAAACATTATTTCTTCTTGCCATATATTAAGTATAAGTCTTCAGTTTGTTGTATTTAATTTTTTTTATTTGTTGGCAAAATTAACGACTAATAATATTAAAATTTTGAACATTCATATATAAATGATGGAACCTATGAACAAATACAATAAAACATTACAAGAACAACTCGCAAAAAGTAAACTTGTTATACCTCTACGGATTGAAGATTAAACCTTGCATGTGACGACCCGGAAATTTCCGATCAAATTTAAACTTAAACTTTTTATGATTTCGACACGATAAGAAAAAGTCTGTTAGGTTGAGTCTCAAAATTTTTTAACTATTATATGGATTCAGTTAACCTTTGACTATTCCCGACGATTCACGAACAACTAGATGTAAATAGATATGTGTGTTTATATAAATAATAATTTGAAATATAATTTGAAGTATTATATGTTGTTGTTATTAAAAATTAATTATGTAAAATAAAAAAAAAGTAAGATATGATGATAATTATTATTTAACATATATATATATATATATATATATATATATATATATATATATATATATATATATATATATATATATATATATATATATATATATATATATATATATATATATATATATAAATGATATATATTAAAAATAAATATTTAATGATTGTAATAACCATTTGTCATTTCAATTGATAATAAACAAGTAAGATGCGAGTTTGTGAGCGTATTAAAATAAATATTAGACGAACCTTTTTGAGCACAAGTTTCACAGTTGATGACTAAAATAAATAAAGCTATTTAATTTAAAAATATGAAATTTTTCCGAAGACTTTTATTCGCCACTGTGTAACAACGGAGAACGAGATCTAATCTATAAATGGTGATGGCTAAGTTAATATGTACGTTTGATTTCTTTAATTATATTATAATATTAAATATTATTGTGTTGTTGAATTTATTGCATCTTTCTGTTATCTTTCATTCTCACTTTATGATCCGTGACTTTGAATTGTAATAAAATGGTTAAAGTATTACTTTTAGTCATTCTCAAATCTATGCATTTATAATATACATATAACCTATGGATTATGAAAACCCACCATTTTATCTATTCCACCATCTATCTAACTCTGTTTTCCTGTCCAACAACCGAGACAACCACTTTCTATTCTTTTCATTTTTGTGAACTCACCTTCCTTTTCTTTACTACTGTTGCTACTGGTATCTTGTTTCCATTCTAACCTTGGTCGTTACTCAACTCGAAACCCAACCTACCATCACAAAAGAGTCATCATCGTTGCTCTTCTGCTTGATGTCTCGATCCATAACAACACCCAACATAACCAACCATAACCATCACACACCACCTTCACTCTCGTCTTATTATATAAAAACTCTCCGTTACCCTGTGGACTAACCGAGAAAAACAACCTCTTATGATTTGCTACTACTCGAAAAGCTTTTCCCACCTGCATATGTGTCATTACCTGCTCCCACTATTTTCGTATTTGATTATCCTACTCGTTTGTTCCTGGTTACCGTCCACCTTATCTTTGACTCTACGATCACCACCACCTTCTTGAACCTCCCCACCGTGAGTCAACATCCTTCATCACTTTTGGCTTTCACCATTGTTGCTCAGAGCAAAACTCGCATAATTTCTACTTATATTACATACTTCGTATAAGGTATTACTCTACACCATGATTCATATCTATTAAATGTTAAATCCATAAATTATTTTCGAACACCACTCTTAAACCACCCTATTTTATTTACTACCTTCCGTTTTCTATTTTAACCGAACCCATTAATAATATCATCACTACTACACCAACAACTGATTAGTTTCATTAAACATCACCATCATAATCCGCCTAGCTTCTTTACTGTTTCTGTCCAATAATCACTATGAACACCCATCAGCACCCTTGACAACCCATATCACCATATAACCACTGCCACCTTCATCACCATTAACATGCAAACACCACCACCTGATTACCTGCTGCTACGTGATTGATTTATTTCTGTTTTCCTGATTCAAATTCGAACACCACAACCACAAAAGAACTACTGCAGCTGCAATATTTTTTTTCGCTGATATTACTGCCTCTCTCTCTATCAATCTCTCTCTCTTGAACCCTCGCATACTACCTACCATACTGCTGCAACATTTTCTTTTTGTTTTAACCGTTGATAACTAAGACAATGATAGACAAGGATGTTAATTAAAAAGAAGATAAGGACATTTCCTTTTCCTTGTTTGTTGGCAGACAATTGATAAACCATATGGACCCAAGTCTTATTAAAAATCATAAGACTTTAATGGCTGTTTTTTTTTATTCCATCGACAAGGACATGAAACAATGATACCGTAAACCATTTTGTTGTTAATTGGGCCAGACTAAGATTGTGTAAGTGGGCTGATCTTGGGCCCTTTTAAACTCTTATAGTTTGACTCATAAACATATAAACGAGGGAGAGTGGAATATAGGATGATCACGATAATTTTGATAATGATGTACGTTATAAAGACGATGATGATAAAATTCCATGATGTTTCATTGATGATAATGATTCATGATATGGATTAAAAATGATGATGATGGTGTATGATGAAAGGATGCGTGATTTGATAATGATTATGATAATGATAATGGCGTTCGTGCAATTGGGATTTTGTTACTACTCGATTCAGTTTATGTTATTAATATTGATGATGATTAGGGTTAATGTTTAAGATGATGATTAAGTTGATGACGAGATAAACTAATAATAATGAAGATAGATGATTAGTATTATGTTAATATAACAATGATAATCGTAAATGGCTGAAAATTAGATGATGATGATGGTTACATATAATCGAAATAGGGGATGGTATGATAAAATCATGGTTAAGAAGTTGAGATGATGTATACTAGAGGTTAGAGAAATAAATGATGGTGGATACACAAAATGATAATGACGAGTGTTGATTATGATTATGATCACGTTGATGGTGATTATGAAGACGATGATAACGAATAACAAATTAAATATAAGGATACATAAAATAATAAGACGATGTAGCATGATGATGATTATGATTCGTTAATGATAGATGAAATAACGATAATAATAAATATGGTTAAGGATGTTAGCGGGACGTCGCGGGCTCAAACCCGGACTTGGGCATTTTTTAAGGACTACTTCTTTGAGGTAGTATTACTAATACCTTTATTATAATAATAATAATAATAATAATAATAATAATAATAATAATAATAATAATAATAATAATAATAATAATAATAATTATTATTATTATTATTATTATTATTATTATTATTATTATTTATTATTATTATTATTATTATTATTATTTTTACTATTATTGTTATTAGTAATTATTATTATTATGTTATTACAAATATTAAAGATATAAATATTAGTAACATTATTATTATTAGTAAAATAATTATTTTTATAGTTATTATTATTAGTATTCATTATTATTAAAATTAACATTTTTATTAAATGTATCATTTTTATTTAAGTTATCATTTTTATCGTTAAGTATTATTTCTAACTCTATTATCATTATTATTAATATTTTTTTCCATTACTAATATTAATTTAATATTGTTATAATTTTATTAAACAAATGATATATATATATATATATATATATATATATATATATATATATATATATATATATATATATATATATACACACAAAAGTATATTTAATACATATAATATAACAAAAGTAATATTTTTATTTTAAATATATAAAAAGAATATATGAAACATATAGGCTATTAATTTAAAAATGATATAACTAATAAAATTATATATATATATATATATATATATATATATATATATATATATATATATATATATATATATATATATATATATATAATTATATATATATATATATATATATATATATATATATATATATATATATATATATAAATTTGTACGACTACAATTATGTGTGTTAATATATATATAAATGATATAGGTTCGTGAATCCGAGGCCAACTTTGCATTGTTCGGTATCGTCGTATGAATATTTTTACTAAAAAATATTGTAGAGTGAGTTTTATTTGCTCCCTTTTTAAATGCTTTTTCAATATATATTTTTGGGACTGAGAATACATACGCTGCTTTTATAAATGTTTTATGAAATAGACACAAGTAATCGAAACTACATTATATGGTTGAATGATCGAAGCCGAATATGCCACTTTTGCTTGGTAGCCTAAGAATTAGTAAACCAGTCTACTAATTGACGCGAATCCTAAACATAGATCTATTGGGCCTAACAAACCTCATCCGTTGTAGCGGATGCTTTAGTACTTCGAGTTTTTATATCATGTCCGATGGATGTCCCTGAATGATGGGGATATTCTTATATGCATCTTGTTAATGTCGGTTACCAGGTGTTCAATCCATATGAATAATTTTTGTCTCTATGCATGAGACGTATATTTATGAGAAATGGAAATGAAAATCTTGTGGTCTATTAAAATGATGGAAATGATTATTTATGATAAACTAATAAACTCACCAACCTTTTGGTTGACACTTTAAAGCATGTTTATTCTCAGGTATGAAAAAAATCTTCCGTTGTGCATTTGCTCATTTTAGAGATATTACTTGGAGTCATTCATGACATATTTCAAAAGACGTTGCATTCGAGTCGTTGAGTTCATCAAGATTATTATGAAGTCAATTATAGTTGGATATATTATGAAATGGTATGCATGCCATCAACTTTCGATGAAATGAAAGTTTGTTTTTTGTTTTTTTTTAAACGAATGCAATGTTTGTAAAATGTATCATATAGAGGTCAAGTACCTCGCGATGTAACCAAATGTAATGTATTCGTCCAGATGGATTAGGACGGGTCTCTACAGGTGGTATCAGAGCGGTGGTCTTAGCGAACCAGGTCTGCAATAGTGTGTCTAATTGATAAGTCGTTAGGATGCATTAGTGAGTCTGGACTTCGACCGTGTCTGCATGTCAAAAGTTTTGCTTATCATTAATGGTCAGAAATTGCCTGCTTATCATTCTTAGTCTAGACACATGTTATTACAGTAATTGCATGAATAGTGTATAGACAAAATTCATATCTTAGCGAATCTGCTAATTCATATCTTAGCGTATATGTTACTGTAAGCTTTGTCTGACATATTCCGTAAATTCCTCCGTATTCTACGAAATCTTTTATTCTATATATATAGATATTCTATGTAATTAGAATACCATCCGATAGCCGAAAATCATTTTATACCGAAAAACCCTTTACTCAATCGTACGAAATGGAACTCGCCACTAGTTCAAGTTCTTCAGAATCCGACAGCTATTCTGACATGGATGTTCACCTAACCTCCGGAAGCAGCCTCACCAGAATGAATCAGCCATCCCCAATTCATCTGATGGGTTGGTAATCGACTTAATCAAAGGAGACTTGAAGAAGGCGATCCTTTCCACCCACCAACCTGTACTCTTGACGAAGAACCTGGAGCACTTACCAGCGAACCAGTCCGGAACACCATTTTCACCCTCATCTACAAAATATCTCGCCAAGATTATATAATCTCATAAATTCTAAACCTTATTCATCTGTTTGTTCCAACCGCCAATCATCCCGGAGTAATAGAAGAAGTCAACGAGCTTCGCGCTCGAGTAGTGGCTTTGGAAATTATGGTGCAAAAATTACCAGCTTCGGCAACATCACCGACATCAATAGCACCACCAGCATCAGTGAAATGTCCCGTTCATATTGATTATAAACGTTCCATATTAATTGATTTCGTTGCGAGGTTTTGACCTCTATATGAGACGTTTTTCAAAGACTGCATTCATTTTTAAAACAACCATAACCTTTATTTTATCAATAAAGGTTTTAAAAGAATTACGTAGATTATCAAATAATGATAATCTAAAATATATTGTTTACCCACGACCATTACATAATGGTTTACAATAGAAATATATTACATCGACATATGTTTCTTGAATGCAGTTTTTACATAATATCATACAAACATGGACTCCAAATCTTGTCCTTATTTTAGTATGCAACAGCGGAAGCTCTTAATATTCACCTGAGAATAAACATTCTTTAAACGTCAACTAAAATGTTGGTGAGTTATAGGTTTAACCTATATATATCAAATCGTAACAATAGACCACAAGATTTCATATTTCAATATACATCCCATACATAGAGATAAAAATCATTCATATGGTGAACACCTGGTAACCGACATTAACAAGATGCATATATAAGAATATCCCCATCATTCCGGGACACCCTTCGGATATGATATAAATTTCAAAGTACTAAAGCATCCGGTACTTTGGATGGGGTTTGTTAGGCCCAATAGATCTATCTTTAGGATTCGCGTCAATTAGGGTGTATGTTCCCTAATTCTTAGATTACCAGACTTAATAAAAAAGGGAAATATTCGATTTCAATAATTCAACCATAGAATGTAGTTTCACGTACTTGTGTCTATTTTGTAAATCATTTATAAAACCTGCATGTATTCTCATCCCAAAAATATTAGATTTTAAAAGTGGGACTATAACTCACTTTCACAGATTTTTACTTCGTCGGGAAGTAAGACTTGGCCACTGGTCAATTCAGGAACCTATAACAAATATGTACATATATATCAAAGTATATTCAAAATATATTTACAACACTTTTAATACATTTTGATGTTTTAAGTTTATTAAGTCAGCTGTCCTCGTTAGTAACCTACAACTAGTTGTCCAACGTTAGATGTACAGAAAAAATTGATATACATTATCTTGAATCAATCCACGACCCAGTATATACATGTCTCAGGCTAGATCACAACTCAAAGTATATATATTTTTGGAATCAACCTCAACCCTTTATAGCTAACTCCCACATTACTGCATATAGAGTGTCTATGGTTGTTCCAAATAATATATACACATGGGTCGATATGATATGTCAAAACATTTGTATACGTGTCTATGGTATCCCAAGATTACATAATATATTAGAATACATGTATAATACAATATAAGTTAGCTAGGATATGATTAATATAGATTTGTTACCAATTTTCACGTTGTTACAACAAGAAAAATTATCCAATCTTGTTTTACCCATAACTTCTTCATTTTAAATCCGTTTTGAGTGAATCAAATTGCTATGGTTTCATATTGAACTTTATTTTATGAATCTAAACAGAAAAAGTATAGGTTTATAGTCGGAAATATAAGTTACAAGTCATTTTTGTAAAGGTAGTCATTTTAGTCGAAAGAACGACGTCTAGATGACCATTTTAATTAACTAACCCAAAACAGCCCGCGGTGTTACTACGACGGCGTAAATCCGGTTTTACGGTGTTTTTCGTGTTTCCAGGTTTTAAATCATTAAGTTAGCATATCATATAGATATAGAACATGTGTTTAGTTGATTTTAAAAGTCAAGTTAGAAGGATTAACTTTTGTTTGCAAACAAGTTTAGAATTAACTAAACTATGTTCTAGTGATTACAAGTTTAAACCTTCGAATAAGATAGCTTTATATGTATGAATCGAATGATGTTATGAACATCATTACTACCTCAAGTTTTCTGGATAAAGCTACTGGAAATAAGAAAAATGGATCTAGCTTCAAAGGATCCTTGGATGGCTTGAAAGTTCTTGAAGCAGAATCATGACACGAAAACAGTTCAAGTAAGATTTTCACTCGAAATAAGATTGTTATAGTTATAGAAATTGAATCAAAGTTTGAATATGAGTATTACCTTGTATTAGAAAGATATCTTACTGTAAATAAGAAAGATTTCTTGAGGTTGGATGATCACTCTACAAGATTAGAAGTAAGCTAGCAAACTTGGAAGTATTCTTGATTTTATGAAACTAGAACTTGTAGAATTTATGAAGAACACTTAGAACTTGAAGATAGAACTTGAGAGAGATCAATTAGATGAAGAAAATTGAAGAATTAAAGTGTTTGTAGATGTTTTTGGTCGTTGGTGTATGGATTAGATATAAAGGATATGTAATTTTGTTTTCATGTAAATAAGTCATGAATGATTACTCATATTTTTGTAATTTTATGAGATATTTCATGTTAGTTGCCAAATGATGGTTCCCACATGTGTTAGGTGACTCACATGGTCTGCTAAGAGCTGATCATTGAAGTGTATATACCAAAAGTACATACATCTAAAAGCTGTGTATTGTATGATTACGAATACGGGTGCATACGAGTAGAATTGTTGATAAAACTGAACGAGGATGTAATTGTAAGCATTTTTGTTAAGTAGAAATATTTTGATAAGTGTCTTGAAGTCTTTTAAAAGTGTATGAATACATATTAAAACACTACATGTATATACATTTTAACTGAGTCGTTAAGTCATCGTTAGTCGTTACATGTAACTGTTGTTTTGAAACCTTTAGGTTAACGATCTTGTTAAATGTTGTTAACCCAATGTTTATAATATCAAATGAGATTTTAAATTATTATATTATCATGATATTATGATGTACGAATATCTCTTAATATGATATATACACATTAAATGTCGTTACAACGATAATCGTTACATATATGTCTCGTTTCAAAATCATTAAGTTAGTAGTCTTGTTTTTACATATGTAGTTCATTATTAATATACTTAATGATATGTTTACTTATCATAATATCATGCTAAATATATATATAACTATATATATGTCATCATATAGTTTTTACAAGTTTTAACGTTCGTGAATCACCGGTCAACTTGGGTGGTCAATTGTCTATATGAAACTTATTTCAATTAATCAAGTCTTAATAAGTTTGATTGCTTAATATGTTGGAAACACTTAATCATGTAAATAACAATTTCATTTAATATATATATAAACATGGAAAAGTTCGGGTCACTACAGTACCTACCAGTTAAATAAATTTCGTCCCAAAATTTTAAGCAGTTGGAGGTGTTGACGTATCTTCTGGAAATAAATTCGGGTATTTCTTCTTCATCTAATCTTCTCATTCCCAGGTGAACTCGGGTCCTCTACGAGCATTCCATCGAACCTTAACAATTGGTATCTTGTTTTACTTAAGTCTTTTAACCTCACGATCCATTATTTCGATGGGTTCTTCGATGAATTGAAGTTTTTCGTTGATTTGGATTTCATCTAACTGAATAGTGAGATGTTCTTTAGCAAAACATTTCTTCAAATTCGAGACGTGGAAAGTGTTATGTACAGCTGCGAGTTGTTGAGGTAACTCAAGTCGATAAGCTACTGGTCCGACATGATCAATAATCTTGAATGGTCTGATATACCTTGGATTTAATTTCCCTCGTTTACCAAATCGAACAACACCTTTCCAAGGTGCAACTTTAAGCATGATCATCTCTTCAATTTCAAATTCTATATCTTTTCTTTTAATGTCAGCGTAGCTCTTTTGTCGACTTTGGGCGGTTTTCAACCGTTGTTGAATTTGGATGATCTTCTCGGTAGTTTCTTGTATTATCTCCGGACCCGTAATCTGTCTATCTCCCGGATAATGCTAAAAACGAACATATATTTCATAGCATTATTCCTCAAGAAAGACAAGCTTTTAGTTGCAATTGTTCTATTTACAAGTGATATTCGTTTAAATAATAAAAGGTGAAGACAAAAGACAGATTCGACGAATTGAAGACGCAAACGACCAAAAAGCTCAAAAGTACAAAAGACAATCAAAGAGGTTCCAATTATTGATAAGAAACGTCTCGAAATTACAAGAGTACAAGATTCAAAATGCAAAGTACAAGATATTAAATTGTACGCAAGGACATTCGAAAATCCGGAACCGGGACCAGAGTCAACTCTCAACGCTCGACGCAACGGATTAAAAATTACAAGTTAACTATGTATATAAATATAATATAATATATAATTAATTATATAAATTATATATATATTATATTTATATAATAAACCGTCGGTAAACAAAGAGCCAAAATGGAGTGAGCTGTATTTACAAACTCCGCGACTCGCGGAGTTTGAAGGCAAAAAGGGCCGCGAGTCGCGGAGCCCCAAATTCTGAAACTCCCTATAAAAGCAAACGAATTCTGATCGCAAAAACCAACATATATATCCATCCTCTCTATATCTATACGTAAATATTTATATTTATATTTTAATTTTAATTTTAATTTTAATTTTAATCCTAATAATAAGGGTATGTTAGCGAATATTGTAAAGGTGTAAGTCAAAATTCTGTCCGTGTAACGCTACACTATTTTTAATCATTGTAAGTTATGTTCAACCTTTTTAATTTAATGTCTCGTAGCTAAGTTATTATTATGCTTATTTAAAACGAAGTAATCATGATGTTGGGCTAATTACTAAAATTGGGTAATTGGGCTTTGTACCATAATTGGTGTTTGGACAAAGGAACGACACTTGTGGAAATTAGACTATGGGCTATTAATGGGCTTTATATTTGTTTAACTAAATGATAGTTTGTTAATGTTAATATAAAGATTTACAATTGGGCGTCCCTATAAATTACCATATACACTCGATCGGACACGATGGGCGGGGTATTTATATATACGAATAATCGTTCATTTAACCGAACACGGGAATGGATTAATAGCCACTAGAATAATTAAAACAGGGGTGAAATTATGTACAAGGACACTTGGTATAATTGATAACAAAATATTAAAACCTTGGGTTACACTCAGTCGACATCCTGGTGTAATTATTAAACAAAGTATTAAAATCTTGTTACATTTTAAGTCCCCAATTAGTTGGAATATTTAACTTCGGGTATAAGGATAATTTGAGGAGGACACTCGCACTTTATATTTATGACTGATGGACTGTTATGGACAAAAACCAGACGGACATATTAAATAATCCAGGACAAAGGACAATTAACCCATGGGAATAAACTAAAAATCAACACGTCAAACATCATGATTACGGAAGTTTAAATAAGCATAATTCTTTTATTTCATATTTAATTTCCTTTATTTTATATTTAATTGCACTTCTAATTATCGCATTTTTATTGTTATTGTATTTAATTGCACTTTTAATTATCGTACTTTTTAATTATCGCAAGTTTATTTTATCGCACTTTTATTATTCGCAATTTCATTATCGTTATTTACTTTACGCTTTAATTTAAGTCTTGTATTTATTTTTAATATTTTACATTTGGTTTTAACTGCGACTAAAGTTTTAAAATCGACAAACCGGTCATTAAACGGTAAAAACCCCCCTTTATAATAATAATATTACTTATATATATTTGTATTTTTATAAAAGTAAACTAATATAGCGTTAAGCTTTGTTTAAAGATTTTCCCTGTGGAACGAACCGGACTTACTAAAAACTACACTACTGTACGATTAGGTACACTGCATATAAGTGTTGTAGCAAGGTTTAAGTATATCCATTCTCTAAATAAATAAATATCTTGTGTAAAATTGTATCGTATTTAATAGTATTTTCCTGCTAAAATATAATAGCTATTTTATATACACCTCGCATAACTATCAAGTATTTTTGGCGCCGCTGCCGGAGAAACGCTTAAAAGCCGGAAGCGCAACGCTAATATAAAAAAAAAGATTTTTAGTTTACTTTTATTAAAATTTGTTTTTATAAAAATACGTTTTAAATATTCGAAAATATAAAAAGAAAAACAAAAACATAAGTATTTTTAAGATTTTGTTAAATATTTAAGTTTTATAAAGTTTCTTTATTTTTATATAAGTTTTATTTAAGTATTTTGTTTTTATTTAAAACATAAAAAAAATAAAAAAAAATAAAAAAAAAACGTCGAATTTCAAAACTGTACCAGAGTTGAATTTTGGAACCCCGCGACTCGCGGGGTTTGCTGCTTGGAATACCGCAACTCGCGGAGCCACTCTGACACCGACAGAAACCCTAATCTGCATTTAATTAGGAGTAATTAATTATTATTATTATTTTAACCCTAATTAGTTTAATTATTATTATAATTTAGTTTAAGTTTTAATTTAATTATTATAATTAATTATAATTAGTTTTAATATATAAAAATTAATGCTTTTATAAAATAATATAAAAATAATATTTTTATAAAAATTTGTACTTTTTACAACTTTTTGTATATTTTTATATTTTGTCCCTTTTTAATAGTTTTAGCGTAATTTTTGTATTTTTCGCTCGTATTTATTTTTAACTCATAGTTTTTGCCATAGTTATTTTTACTTCTAGATTTTTAGGCTTTGCCGTAGAATTCTTTAAGTGCTTTTTCTTTAGACTAAGATTTAGGTGCTTTAGAATTTTGCGACGCCTTTTTAAGTTTTAGTTTCTTTTTAAGTTATTTCCATTTGGGATTTAGTTTTTCCTGTAAGCTTTAATATTTTTAGACGACTTTTTCCTATGTATCAATTATCATTCCAATTAGTAATCTCAATTTGCGATTATAATTTTAAGTTAGTTGTAGTAATAAGGTTAGGTTAGTCAAGTGTTTTTAAGTGTTATAAATTTCTTTTATTTTTTCGTCACCTTTTATTTTTCAACCATTTTTCTTTTTCGACCTTTTTCCGACACGCTCTTTTTCTTTCTTATTTCTCGCTATTCTAGTTTTAGGACATAGATTTTTATTCTACTTCTTATCTAATTTTCTTAAAATTACGAAAATTTATTTTAAGTGGTTAAATTAATAGACATCAAAATTTTCTGGTTCGTAGTAATAGTTGGATTTGTACGTGGACTGGGTTATTGGAGCCAAACAGTCCTCAATTATATTGAGACCAAACGAATCCTGCCCCTCTGCTGCATCTTTTGGCTATTCGAAACGTGGGCAAAATCAGAAAAGTCTATTGATTAGATAACTTATTATAATTTTTCTTTCCTTTTAAAAACTAATAGGATATTCAGTGAATGCACCGAGCAAGACGTTCACCACCTTTTGTACGTTCACCACCTGTAACTAGATCAAGACATTTAGCAAATATTACCGCCGTTGATTTTTCTTTAGAATCGTCATCCAGTCGACCAAGTACTCCAGTTCAAATTTCCGATAATCCATTTTTTGAACCAGACCTCACAATTGAGAATCCGGAGAATATTCAGGGACGATTAATAGATCCTGAACCACTAAACTTTCCTCCGGAACCACCAATCATTCAAACAGAGATTGTTGAGGAACGAACCATTAAATCAGAATCCTCTAGTGATTCCGATTCAACAAATTCAATTATGGAGAATCTGGAACCATTAAGTATGGAAGACCGAATGAGAGCCAAACGCACTGGCCAAGGTCACGCAATTACTCATCCAGACATTAATGCGCCAGATTATGAAATCAAAGGACAAATTCTACACATGGTGACTAATCAATGCCAATTTAGTGGTGCGCCAAAGGAAGATCCAAATGAACA
Organism: Rutidosis leptorrhynchoides; assembly: GCF_046630445.1. Taxonomy (NCBI): domain Eukaryota; kingdom Viridiplantae; phylum Streptophyta; class Magnoliopsida; order Asterales; family Asteraceae; genus Rutidosis; species Rutidosis leptorrhynchoides. The sequence goes on from NC_092339.1 coordinate 260,517,685, forward strand.
TTTACGTACCTTTAATAGGATCTGCACACTATTTAAAATCCGAGAAGTGGAGGATGAACAGATATATATCATGTTATTTCCCTGGACTTTAAAGGGAGAAGCCAAAGATTGGTTGGAATCGTTACCTGAAGGGGCGATTGATACATGAGATGTTTTAGTTGAAAAATTTCTTAAACAATTCTTTCCTACATCTAAAGCCGTAAGACTTCAAGGAGAAATTGTTACGTTCACACAGAAACCAAATGAAACTCTATATGAGGCGTGGACAAGATTTGGAAAGTTGTTGAGAGGATGTCCGCAACATGGTTTAGACACCTGTCAAATAGTACAAATATTCTACCAAGGATGCGACATCACTACAAGGAAAGACATAGATATAGCAGCTGGTGGTTCTATTATGAAGAAAACCGAAACTGATGCTTACAAAATTATTGATAACACTGCTTCCCACTCACATGAGTGGCACCAAGAAAAAGATATCGTTAGATCATCTAAAGCAGCTAGAGCCGATTCTAGCCATGACTTAGATTCCATTTCCGCAAAGATAGATGCTCTCGAGAGACGAATGGAAAAGATGACTAAAGATATTCACTCAATACGAATTAGTTGTGAGCAATGTGGAGGACCACATTTGACAAAAGATTGTCTCAGTATTGAATTAACAATGGAACAAAGAGAGAATATTTCATACATAAACCAAAGACCTGGAAATAATTATCAGAATAATTATCAACCGCTAAGACCAATTTACAATCAAAACCAGAACTATAACTGAAATATTCCATACAACAACCAACAAGGTCCTAGCAATCAACAAGTATCCAATAATAATTACAATCAGCAAAGACCTAATTTTCAAAACAAACCACCACAACAAACCGATGATAAAAAGCCGAATTTAGAAGATATGATGACGAAGCTAGTTGAAACTCAAACGCAGTTTTTCACATCTCAGAAACAAACTAATGAACAAAATGCTCAAGCATTTAGAAATCAACAAGCTTCTATTCAAAATCTGGAACAAGAAGTAAGTAACCTAGCAAGGTTAATAGGTGAAAGAAAACCGGGAAGTCTACCTAGTGATACAAATGCTAACCCCCGGAATGAAACAGCTAAAGCCATTACCACAAGAAGTGGTACAACACTTAAACCACCTGAAATACCTGTAACTTCTGATGAAGCTATTCCTACTCCACAAGAACCCCAACCTAATCAAGATAAGGAAAAAGAACCGGTAGTTGAAAAGGTTAATGAAGATAACACAGTTAAGGCTAAACCTTATGTTAAACCATACCAACCACCACTTCCTTACCCGAGTAAAATGAAGAAAGATAAACTTGAAGCCGAGCAATCCAAATTCTTGGATATGTTTAAACAGATAAATGTAAATCTTCCTTTCATTGATGTGATTTCAGGAATGCCTAGATATGCTAAATTCTTGAAAGATCTAATCTCAAATAGAAAGAAAATGGAAGAACTCTCGGCTGTTACTATGAATGCTAATTGTTCAGCAGTACTGTTGAATAAGATACCAGAAAAACTATCTGATCCAGGAAGTTTCACAATTCCATGTTTTCTGGGTAGTCTTAGTTCAATAGAAGCATTGGCAGACTTAGGTGCTAGTATAAATCTAATGCCGTATTCACTATACGCTAAACTAGACCTTGGAGAATTGAAACCAACCAGAATAAGCATACAACTAGCCGATAGATCAATAAAATATCCTAGAGGGATAATGGAGAACATGCTAGTTAAAGTTGATACTTTAGTATTTCCAGTAGATTTTGTTGTTCTGGACTTGGAAGAAGATTCTCAAGTTCCTCTCATATTAGGAAGACCATTCTTAAACACGGCTAAAGCAATGATAGACGTGTTCGGTAAGAACCTAAGTATAGAGGATGAGAGTGTTACCTTTTCAGTTGATAGAGCAATGCAACAACCACAATCTGCAGATGATACATGTTATTATATTCAAACTATAGATGCACATGCAGAATTATTAGAAGAATTTCCAGAATTACAAGGAGCAGGAGAATGTTCTTTAGGAGAAGGTAATGAACCAATTGATGAAGTTGAAATGTTAGCTACACTTATAGCTAATGGATATGAATCAACAACAGAAGAAATTTAAATGCTAAAAGAATAAGACAGATATCGATATAAATCATCGATAGAAGAACCACCGAAATTAGAGTTAAAGCCACTTCCAAACCATTTGGAATACACTTATTTACATGGTGAATCTGAATTACCTGTAATAATATCGTCTTCTCTTACTGAAAATGAGAAATCACAACTCATTTCTGTGTTGAAAGCTCATAAACCAGCCATTGCATGGAAGATTCATGATATTAAAGGAATAAGTCCTTCGTATTGCACACTTAAAATCCTTATGGAAGAAGGTCATAAAACGTATGTGCAACGCCAACGAAGACTAAATCCTAATATGAAAGATGTAGTTAAGAAAGAGATTATTAAACTGCTAGATGCAGGTCTAATTTATCCAATCTCTGATAGTCCATGGGTAAGCCCAGTTCAATGCGAGCCTAAGAAGGGTGGCATGACTGTCATTACAAATGAAAAAAATGAGCTTATTCCTACTAGAACTGTAACAGGATGGCGTGTGTGTATTGATTATAGAAAATTAAATGACACCACCAGAAAAGATCACTTTCCCTTACCTTTCATTGATCAAATGTTGGAAAGATTAGCCGGAAATAGTTACTATTGTTTTCTAGATGGATTTTCCGGATATTTTCAAATTCCAATAGCACCCGAAGATCAAGAGAAAACCACATTCACGTGCCCTTATGGTACTTTTGCTTACAAACGCATGCCATTTGGACTTTGCAACGCCCCTGCAACCTTTCAAAGGTGTATGATGGCGATTTTTCACGACATGATAGAAGAATGCATGGAAGTTTTCATGGATGACTTTTCAGTCTTCGGTGATACATTTGAATCTTGTCTAGTTAATCTGGAACGAATGCTTATTAGATGCGAACAATCAAATCTAGTACTTAATTGGGAGAAATGCCATTTCATGGTTAAAGAAGGCATCGTTCTTGGTCATAAAATTTCAAAAAAAGGAATTGAAGTGGATAGAGCTAAAGTAGATGTAATTGCTAAACTTCCACATCCCACCAATGTTAGAGGAGTTAGGAGTTTTCTAGGGCATGCCGGTTTTTACCGACGTTTCATAAAAGATTTTTCTAAAATTGCCACTCCTATGAATAAACTCCTAGAAAAGGATGCTCCATTCATCTTTTCAGATGAGTGTATCAAATCTTTTAATATTCTTAAAAAGAAACTAACTAATGCGCCGATCATGATAACATCAAATTGGAATCTACCATTTGAACTAATGTGCGATGCAAGTGATTTTGCAATGGGAGCCGTTTTAGGACAAAGGATTGAAAAAAGATTTCAACCTATATATTATGCTAGTAAGACGTTACAAGGAGCACAAACGAATTATACAACTACTGAAAAAGAACTCCTTGCTATTGTCTTTGCTTTTGACAAATTTCGATCATATCTCGTTCTAGCAAAAACGGTGGTCTATACCGACCATTCTGCCCTTAGATACCTATTTTCAAAACAAGATGCTAAACCCAGATTAATCCGTTGGATCTTACTCTTACAAGAGTTTGATATTGAAATCCGAGATAAAAGAGGAGCAGAAAATCTCGCCGCTGATCATCTTTCTCGTCTTGAAAATTCCGAATTAGAAGTTCTAAATGAATCGGCCATACAAGACAACTTTCCTGATGAATATCTATTGAAGATAGATTATAAAGAAATTCCATGGTTTGCAGACTATGCAAACTACTTAGTTTGTGGATTCCTTGAAAAAGGATTATCGTACCAAAAATGAAAGAAATTCTTCAGTGATATAAAACACTATTTTTGGGAAGATCCACATTTGTTTAAAAGTTGTGCCGATGGAATAATACGCCGATGTGTATTTGGAGATGAAGCTAGTAAAATATTAAACCATTGTCACACAGGACCAACAGGAGGGCATTATGGGCCTCAACTAACAGCAAGAAAAGTTTATGATGCTGGATTCTATTGGCCTAAAATTTACAAAGACGCACACCTTCTTTGCAAATCCTGTGATGCTTGTCAAAGGGCCGGAAAAATAAGTCAACGTGATGAAATGCCACAAAATGTCATCCAAGTATGTGAAGTATTTGACATTTGGGGTATTGACTTTATGGGTCCATTTCCAAAATCTCATAATAATCTATATATACTCGTAGCCATTGATTATGTATCTAAATGGGCGGAAGCACAAGCTCTCCCAACTAACGATGCACGAGTTGTAGTCAACTTTTTAAAATGTCTTTTTGCAAGGTTTGGAACACCGAAAGCTTTAATAAGTGATCGGGGTACTCATTTCTGTAATAATCAACTTGAGAAAGTTCTTAAAAGATATGGAGTAACTCATAAAATCTCCACCGCATATCATCCACAAACAAGTGGACAAGTTGAAAATACCAACCGAGCTTTAAAACGTATTCTAGAGAAAACCGTAGGATCAAATCCGAAGGAATGGTCCATTAAATTGGAGGATGCACTCTGGGCTTTTAGAACAGCCTACAAAAATCCAATTAGAACCACACCTTTTAGACTTGTTTATGGAAAAGCATGTCATCTTCCCGTAGAAATTGAACACAAATCATTTTGGGCTTTGAAGACATGTAATCTTGATTTACATGAAGCTGGATGTCTACGATTAAGTCAACTAAACGAATTAGAAGAATTAAGACATGAAGCATACGAAAATTCGTTAATCTATAAGGAAAGAACGAAGAAATGGCATGATAAAAGAATCAGAAGTTTAAAAGAATTTAAAGAAGGAGACAGAGTTCTTCTTTTCAATTCACGATTCAAGCTATTTCCTGGAAAATTGAAATCAAGATGGTCTGGACCATTCATAGTCAAAAGAGTTTTCCCATACGGAACGATAGAATTAATAAATTCAAATGGGATTGAATTTAAAGTTAATGGTCACAGAGTTAAACACTACATAGATAGTCCAATGGAATTCGATGATGAAGTTAATCACAATTTCGACACCATAGCTAACTAAGTGTGGGGAGAATCAAGTCTTTAAAGGATAATATGTATTTCTGTTAGAGTTAGATTGTCTGTTTTCGTATAGTTCTCGAAAATGGAATCCGAATGGTCTTCCCTAGCAGACCCTAAAGAACTAGTCTTCTCCCCCCATTCTGAATTTTTATTTTTTTAGGAAATGAAGACTGCCTGCGAAGATAATAAGTTACAATTTGGTAAAGGAAAATCAAAATCCGCAGCGAAAAGAAGAGCACGACACCTAGAAAGATGTCACAAATGCGAAAAATGGTCACATGGAGGTAAATGTTCAAATAATCAAACCTATTCAAATACCGAATTTGTTACTTTATGCAGAGACGGACCGTTCGTATGTTTAGGAGAAAAAACACTGAATGCTCGAGGTTACGCCTATGTAGCCATGGAAAACCAATTAAACCGACTATCTTATGAATGGGATAGATCATATAACTAAGAAATCTATTTCACAGGTAAGTCTGTACAGTCTTTATTTTTATTTTTATTTTTAACCTTTTGATAATAAACGCTAATTTGTCGTTTATTCTTAAGGTATAAATATCTTTAATCAATTGTGATGACCCGAAAATTTCTGACCAAATTTAAACTTAATCTTTGTATGATTAACATTTCCGACAGGATAAACAAAGTCTGTAATATTGAGTCACGACAGTTTTGGAACTATATTCATATAATCAATTATTCTTTGACTGTTCCCTATGATTCACGAACAATATATATATAACTTAATGTGCATATATATATATGATTTCAAGTTATTTAGTAAACGATAGTAACATTCGTTTGTTAATTCGATTGATATTTAGATAAGTGAACTAAAACGTTTAAAATAAATAAGTAAAACACTAATTTGCTACAGTGTTTTCAAATTGCCACATTACTCAAAATGCTACAGTGTTTTCGAAAATCACTATTTGCTACAGTGAAATTGACTTTGCTACAGTGAATTGCTACAGTAAAACACTATTTTAAAATGTATTTTAACAAATAGCGAGACGATGATTTATAGAAGTAAATGATCAAAACACTCAAATGTATAAGTTATAATTTGAGTGATATAATTTAGGGATAATTTAGGGCTATATTTTGACAAATGTATGTGACACGAAACGTAAAATGCAAGTTTTCTCAGCGTACAAAAGGACATTTGAAAAACCGGAACCGGGACATAAGTTGAGTGATGACGTACGACTTATCGGAACTAAAATTACAAATCAACTATGCATGTGAATTTAATATAATATATAATTAATTATTTAAATTATATATATTATATATTTATTTATTCATGTCGACAAAAAAAAATAAAAGAAATGTGAGCTGTAATTGGAGGCCATGCGATCGCATGGCCATATAGAAGAAACCCCATGCGATCGCATGGGGATAGATTTCAGCTCTGATTGCTATAAATTGCTCGTTTTGCTCGATGATAATCACACACAAACACACACACAGATATTTATTTTTACTCCGTATTTATTATTATTATTATTATTATTATTATTATTATTATTATTATTATTATTATTATTATTAATAATAAGATTATTATTAATCTTATTATTTTTATTATTAGTATTATTATTTTTGCGATACAAAAATAAAAATGTACCTAAAATATTACGACGGAGTGCTGTCCAAGTAACTTTCAAAATGGTTTCCAAGCGAGCTAGAGCTAAGGAAATTATGGGTTATTGCCAAGGAAATTATGGGTAATGTTCGGGGGTATTTTTGTGAATCAAACCTCGTGTTTATCATCTCCGATGCGTCTACGTGCTTTCCTACAATATTGAATATCAATATTAAACAGTGAGTTCATTTGATCCCTTTTTACATATATTTTTGGGCTGAGAATACATGCGCAGTTTTATAAACTGTTTTACTAAATGGATACAAATACTAAAACTGATTTTGTGTGAGTTCAATTGATCCCTTTTTATACATATTTTCGGGCTGAGAATACATGCGCAGTTTTATAAACTGTTTTACTAAATAGATACAAATACTAAAACTGATTTTGTGTGAGTTTCATATGATCCCTTTTACTCTCTACATTTTTGGGCTGAGAATACATGCAAATCCTTTATTAACTAATTTACAATATTTATATGCGTGAGTTTCATTTGCTCCCTTTTTAATTGCTTTTGCAATCTATATTTTTGGGCTGAGAATACATGCACTTTATTTTAAACGCAATGGATACAAGTACATACTAAATTCTACACCGAGTTTGAACCGAAAATCCCTTAGCTTTGGTAACTAGTAACTGCCGGTTATAAGAACTGGGGGCGCGAGTAGTAGTATATGGATCCAAAGGGCTTGATATCCCCATCCGAGCTAGAGCACTAGCCTTTTAACGGACGTATGCTATTTGATAAGCGTACACGTTGGTTTGCGTGTATTATTAAGATGATTATACAAAGGGTATAAAATATATATACGTTAAGTTTAGTTACCAGGGTGCTCAATCTTGTAGAATATTTTGATAAACGTTTCTGGATGAAACAACTGAAATCTTGTGATCCACCTTTATATACAGATTATACGAAACATTAAAACTATGAACTCACCAACCTTTGTGTTGACACTTGTTAGCATGTTTATTCTCAGGTTTCCTAGAAGTCTTCCGCTGTTTACTTATATGTTAGACAAGCTATGTGCTTGGAGTCATACATGGCATATTTTTCAAGGAAACGTTGCATTCACCAAATCATCACCATGTATCTTATTTTGACTGCATTGTCAACGGAAGTACTATTGTAAACTATTATTTACAGTGATTGTATATATGTAGAAATTATCAGATGTCGAAAACCTTTGATTTAAATATTCATTATGGTGTGCCTTTTTAAAAGAATGCAATGTTTACAAAACGTATCATATAGAGGTCAAATACCTCGCAATGAAATCAATGAATGACGTATTGTCCATATGGATTTGGAGCGATCGTCACATCAATCAACCCAAAATATTTCAAAAATTCGTCATGAGTTAAATTAGGTCATGGAACCGAAATTACTTTACCGAAAAGAGGGGCGCATATTTTTGATAATATTTGATTGATTAAAGTGGGATAAAAAGCCAAAAAGATTTTTAATTTTATTTTTACCATGTTTTTAAAATTAATATATAAATATTAAATTAATATTGTAAATTTTGTAAAAACAATATATTTAAAATTGTAAATATTTGAAAATTTTATATAAGTTTGGTGTGAATTTATAATATGAATTTTTAAATTAAGTTTGGTGTGAATCTTTAATTTTTAAAAATATGAATTTTTAATTTTATGCATTTCAAATTTTAAAGTTTGGTGTGAATTTTTAATATTAATTTTGAATTTTATATTTAAATTGTGTGAATTTAAAAACAAAAATTTACTTTATCTCATTAAGTTAAAAATATGATTTTTAAAATTCGTCGTAAGTTGAAGACTAGGTCTTTGAACCGAAATTGTTTTACCCAAGGGAGGGACGAGAACTTTTATTATCATTATTTTTAATCTTATTGAATTAAAGTATGCCAAAAACATTAAAAACCCAAAAATCTTAGCTTTTAAAACAATAGCTACAAAAAGATAAATTTTAAAATTTTGTCGAGGGACGGACTAGGACATCGATCCGAAACGACCTCGTCCTAAATAACAAGGGAAACAAAATTTTAAAATTAGTTACTTAATTGTTTTAATTAGTATAAGATATAAAAATAAAAATAAAATAAAAAAAATAAAAAAAAATTAAAAACTCCGCGACTCGCTGAGTTTGAAGGTTTAAACCCTGCGAATCGCGGGAGGACCAAAATACAGAAAAAAAAAATAAAAGCTGAACGAACAGCTCAGTCCACACACCACAAAACCAAATACTGCGAAAATAAAACCCGAAAATACACGAGAAAACACCCCCAAAATCACAATTTTTAACCGTTAATCATCAAATCTTTTACTAAAATCATGTTGAGAAGGATGCTATCAAGGAATTACTCAAGAAAAACGGTAAATTTGTACACCTAAACACCATTTAATCCGAAAATTAGTGTTCTTGAGCAATTTTTTCCCCAATTTGATTTTTATGTTTTTTAGTGTAATTATGCTTAAATTGTTTATGTATTATGCTTGTATAACCTAGATTTATGCTATTTAACATGATTAGAAGCCTTAAACTTCAAATTTTGAGTAATCTAGGGTTTGTGTTCTTGAGCAATTTGGGACTTTTTGATATAAACAGGTTATGGCCGATTTTTGTCATGAATTGTTGCTAAATTAAGTAGTGTAACATGTTTAGGTAGTTAAATGATCCAAACTTTGAGCCTAAACATGATTTTGAGAATTAAAGTAGACTTTTTCAAGTCTAAAATTCATGAACTTGATTTTTGAGAGATAATGCTATTTGAAACTTGTTTAATTGCTAGTAATGATTATTTTGACATGTTATTTGAGTTGAATGCTTATGAACTTGGCGAACATTTTCGTATATGCTTATTTGAAAAAGTGTAGATTTGATAAAAATGTGAAAATGAGCTTAAGTTTGATATAAATTGATCATGTCATTGTAATTATTTTGATTGATGATTTTGCTGACACTAATGCATATTTGGATGCACAAAAATTGTGTTTGATGTGTTTTGCAGACTGAAAGGGGTGAATCTTCATCCCAAGCTCGCAATGCTCCTGCTGAGAATGCGGAACAACAGGGGGTGGATAACTACTACAAACAAGATATACCTCATCCAGTCATGACATTTTCTGATATGCACTTGGAAGATTTGCATCCGAACCTGAGATTTGACAGACTTTGGATAGATTATCCAAAATACCAAAGGGGTTTGCATACTCTTCATTCTAAAGTTGTTGAGGTACCTAGGGTCATAGAATGGGGACCATTAGAAGCTGTAGAATTGGCCGGGCTAATTAGGGAATTACTTGCACAGAGGTATGGTAATTCTACTTTTAATGACTGGGTACGTTTATTCACCATGCGTAGACCTGTATATAAAGTATGGTGTGAAGAATTGTTGTGTAGTATAGAATTAAATGATCGGGTAGCTAGTTTAACCGATCGATCTTTTATTAGATTTTTGTTAGGAGGTTCGATGCGCCACATGTCTTTACTAGACATGGCTCAGGCTTTACGTATATATACGCCTGAGGAGTTAGCATCTGCCGATTGTAGAGGGTTGATACTAAATGGTAGAAAGATAGATGAAAATTTTGATACACATGGTGTATGGAGTCAAATGACAAGCCATCACCGATTCAAAGTGGGAAATTACTCTTATTTGGATATAGATAGAGCTGAATTAAGAGTGATTCATAGGTTTTTAGCTAATTCGATTACACAAAGAGGTAAGAACAAGGAAAAGGTAAATGAACAGGATTTGTTTTACCATATGTGTATTCGAGACCCACAAAGCGCTGTAAGTATACCTTATTGTATGGGTTATTATTTATCAGCTATGGTTAGGGGGATGAGACCGCATAGCATAATAGGAGGTGGTATTTTTATTACTTTGATTGCTGAATATCTCGGTGTGGATATAAGTTAGGGGGGATTATTAGTAGAAGAACCAGAACCCCGCGATACAATAGGTTTAAATGTATACCATGGTGCGAAAGTTTTGAAGAGGCGAAATAACGCCGCAGTACAATACCATGGTAGACATCCACAGGTTGAGAGAAACCAACAGCAAGGTAATGTAGGAGGGGGAAATGAAATGCAAGAAATGCAAAGGTTTATAGCTTCACAGGAGTACGCAAATGCTAGACAGAGAGCATTTGAAGATTGGCAAGTTAATCAAAACCAAATCATAGCTCATTGCCAACATATAGGTAGAAACTATATTCCTACTCCAAAACCCATATTCCCTCCCTGGTCTATAGAGATGCAACCACCGTATCCTACGTATAACCCAGCTGAAGCATTTTATAGCACCTATGGTTATGCATGGAATCCCTATTGGTATCAGTATCATCCCTAGTCTACTTAGTTTTATTTATTTTGTAATTTGTAATGTTGATACGTTTAATACTTATGTTAATATTGTAATAGTTTTTATAATTTTCTAACTTTTATTCTTAGATTTTAATAATTTTTGAATGTGGGGTAATATACCAAACTTTAAAAATATGTATATATGTTTGCAGTTTATCTTATGTACACAACAGGGTAAAACAACGCATTTTCAAAGACTGGCATTAAGTTCAGCAAAAGCAACTAATTTTGACGACAAGATGCAAAATATATGTGAAATAACAACAAGACGGAATGAACAAATGATGTGCACCATTTATCATTCAGCAAACAAACACCAATATATTTGGAAACTTTGGTAAAATTTAATCATTTTCACACAAATCACCCTCAATAATTTAAATTGTTACTGATTTCTTGCAAATGAGGGCATTGCAAGATCTTAAGTGTGAGAAGGGGTTAAATTCTTTCGGATTTTAAAATTTTTATCTTAAACACTGGGTTACCATTAAAAATACTAGTAAAGCAGTAGTTGTATTAGAATCTAGTGCTCTCTGATAATAAAGAACAGCCCTAGTCTTATATACTGACTACCCAATTCTAGTAAAATTTTTCAAAATTTTCAATTAAATGAACTCAAAATCATGTTTATACATATTTATGAACGATAAAACTAGGTTTTAACACCGATATTATTGTAACCTCGGAAAGGACATAAATTGAGAAACAAACTAAAATGTTAAAATTCATTTAAAATGGAATAGAGGACAATAAAAAGGAAAATAAAAGCCAAGTGTGGAAAAATTCTCCAAGTTATTCAAAACATATATCACATATTTTTGTACAAATAACTGAAAATACTTTTACTTTGGACTAAACTAAAAAGTTTTACCTGATTTACTGTAAGAAAGATGGATCTACACGATGAATCAATTCCATCATTAAAAGGAAGTAAAGTCTTCCGAAAAAGACACGCGCTTCTTGATTTAGGTCAAGAAGTTGTCGTCCAGACCAGCTGTAGGTTGACGAAAAATCTAGAAAAGTCATCACTAAAATCAGCAGGAAATCCACAGACCTCAGCATTAAACAGGGTCGCCAAGTGGTCAGATTTATCCTAACCATGAGAAGGATTTATCTCGTAAAATGGGGGCACCATGCAAATTAGCTGGATAAGACTAATGAATCAGATCCCCAGAAAGGATAATCTCCTTAAAAGATCAAAAATCAGCTTTTAAGCCTAATATTACTCAATCCTTGAGATTGACCTTAAAGATTGAGAATTACAAACTCATGGAATTCAATGATATCTAAACTCGAGCTTGAACGAGAAAATATTTTGATCAAAATTACAAACCAATTTGTTTTCTGAAAACCCTATTTTCAATGCGTTCATTACCATTGAACGTAAAATCCTAGGAATTCACCTGGAATTCATTAGGTCACCTGAACTAAATCGGGTGTCAACCGTAAGAACGGTGGTCGCATAGTGGTCAAAGACAGGACCTTGTGCCAGACCGAAAAATCATAAGGGTGAGCTTTACTATTGCTCCTACCAAGGATAGTAATTGCGTCCTACACGTTATAGACCATAATTAAAAGCATGTCAGGGGACATTGCCTTAACAGTTGCTTGTTCAACGCTTTCCTTTACAACCGGACGGTAGTTTACCGAAAGGTAATATACGGGACAAGTAAACTGGATGTGTTGCTTTCCAAATACAAGGTTAGCAAGTGGGTGACACAAAACCTCAAGTTTTGAGCTAAAATTTTCAAATCTGAAACCCACCAAACCCACAAAAATATTTTGCAAACACCGGTAAAGGGTTATTCCGGAAAACTTATCTAGGATAAAAACTAGATTTAATTTTCAAAAGATCAAATGTTTTCATAAAGATCCAATTTCCTTAATGGATCTAAATTTTTATAGTCATGTGGGACTATAAACCATATCGTTACTACCATTGTTTATACCGCCGTATAGAAATCACTGATGTACAAAGTGTGAAGAATAAAGAAGTGATTCTAGTATTTCAAGACGATATTGCTTGAGGACAAGCAACGCTTAAGTGTGGGAATATTTGATAATGCTAAAAACGAACATATATTTCATAGCATTATTCCTCAAGAAAGACAAGCTTTTAGTTGCAATTGTTCTATTTACAAGTGATATTCGTTTAAATAATAAAAGGTGAAGACAAAAGACAGATTCGACGAATTGAAGACGCAAACGACCAAAAAGCTCAAAAGTACAAAAGACAATCAAAGAGGTTCCAATTATTGATAAGAAACGTCTCGAAATTACAAGAGTACAAGATTCAAAACGCAAAGTACAAGATATTAAATTGTACGCAAGGACATTCAAAAATACGGAACCGGGACCAGAGTCAACTCTCAACGCTCGACGCAACGGACTAAAAATTACAAGTTAACTATGTATATAAATATAATATAATATATAATTAATTATATAAATTATATATAAATTATATTTATATAATAAACCGTCGGTAAACAAAGAGCCAAAATGGAGTGAGCTGTATTTACAAACTCCGCGACTCGCGGAGTTTGAAGGCAAAAAGGGCCGCGAGTCGCGGAGCCCCAAATTCTGAAACTCCCTATAAAAGCAAACGAATTCTGATCGCAAAAACCAACATATATATCCATCCTCTCTATATCTATACGTAAATATTTATATTTATATTTTAATTTTAATTTTAATTTTAATTTTAATTTTAATCCTAATAATAAGGGTATGTTAGCGAATATTGTAAGGGTGTAAGTCGAAATTCTGTCCGTGTAACGCTACACTATTTTTAATCATTGTAAGTTATGTTCAACCTTTTTAATTTAATGTCTCGTAGCTAAGTTATTATTATGCTTATTTAAAACGAAGTAATCATGATGTTGGGCTAATTACTAAAATTGGGTAATTGGGCTTTGTACCATAATTGGGGTTTGGACAAAGGAACGACACTTGTGGAAATTAGACTATGGGCTATTAATGGGCTTTATATTTGTTTAACTAAATGATAGTTTGTTAATGTTAATATAAAGATTTACAATTGGGCGTCCCTATAAATTACCATATACACTCGATCGGACACGATGGGCGGGGTATTTATATGTACGAATAATCGTTCATTTAACCAGACACGGGAATGGATTAATAGCCACTAGAATAATTAAAACAGGGGTGAAATTATGTACAAGGACACTTGGTATAATTGATAACAAAATATTAAAACCTTGGGTTACACTCAGTCGACATCCTGGTGTAATTATTAAACAAAGTATTAAAATCTTGTTACAGTTTAAGTCCCCAATTAGTTGGAATATTTAACTTCGGGTATAAGGTTAATTTGACGAGGACACTCGCACTTTATATTTATGACTGATGGACTGTTATGGACAAAAACCAGACGGACATATTAAATAATCCAGGACAAAGGACAATTAACCCATGGGAATAAACTAAAAATCAACACGTCAAACATCATGATTACGGAAGTTTAAATAAGCATAATTCTTTTATTTCATATTTAATTTCCTTTATTTTATATTTAATTGCACTTCTAATTATCGCATTTTTATTGTTATTGTATTTAATTGCACTTTTAATTATCGTACTTTTTAATTATCGCAAGTTTATTTTATCGCACTTTTATTATTCGCAATTTCATTATCGTTATTTACTTTACGCTTTAATTTAAGTCTTGTATTTATTTTTAATATTTTACATTTGGTTTTAACTGCGACTAAAGTTTTAAAATCGACAAACCGGTCATTAAATGGTAAAAACCCCCCTTTATAATAATAATATTACTTATATATATATTTGTATTTTTATAAAAGTAAACTAATATAGCGTTAAGCTTTGTTTAAAGATTTTCCCTGTGGAACGAACCGGACTTACTAAAAACTACACTACTGTACGATTAGGTACACTGCCTATAAGTGTTGTAACAAGGTTTAAGTATATCCATTCTCTAAATAAATAAATATCTTGTGTAAAATTGTATCGTATTTAATAGTATTTTCCTGCTAAAATATAATAGCTATTTTATATACACCTCGCATAACTATCACCCCCACTTCACTCCAAAAAATTGGAGACCTGCACTTTCTACCATAAAGTGCTTCAAACTGCGCTATCTCAATGCTTGAATGGTAGCTGTTGTTGTAGGAAAATTCTGCTAACGGTAGATGTCGATCCCAACTGTTTCCGAAATCAATAACACATTCTCGTAGCATGTCTCCAAGCATTTGTATCGTCCTTTCGCTCTGCCCATCAGTTTGTGGATGATAGGCAGTACTCATGTCTAGACGAGTTCCTAATGCTTGCTGTAATGTCTGCCAGAATCTTGAAATAAATCTGCCATCCCTATCAGAGATAATAGAGATTGGTATTCCATGTCTGGAGACGACTTCCTTCAAATACAGTCGTGCTAACTTCTCTATCTTGTCATCTTCTCTTATTGGCAGGAAGTGTGCTGATTTGGTGAGACGATCAACTATTACCCAAATAGTATCAAAACCACTTGCAGTCCTTGGCAATTTAGTGATGAAATCCATGGTAATGTTTTTCCATTTCCATTCTAGGATTTCGGGTTGTTGAAGTAGACCTGATGGTTTCTGATGCTCAGCTTTGACCTTAGAACACGTCAAACATTCTCCTACGTATTTAGCAACATCGGCTTTCATACCCGGCCACCAAAAATGTTTCTTGAGATCCTTGTACATCTTCCCCGTTCCAGGATGTATTGAGTATCTGGTTTTATGAGCTTCTCTAAGTACCATTTCTCTCATATCTCCAAATTTTGGTACCCAAATCCTTTCAGCCCTATACCGGGTTCCGTCTTTTCGAATATTAAGATGCTTCTACGATCTTTGGGTATTTCATCCTTTAAATTTCCCTCTTTTAAAACTACTTGTTGCGCCTCCTTTATTTGAGTAGTAAGGTTATTGTGAATCATTATATTCATAGATTTTACTCGAATGGGTTCTCTGTCCTTCCTGCTCAAGGCGTCGGCTACCACATTTGCCTTCCCCGGGTGGTAACGAATCTTAAAGTCGTAATCATTCAACAATTCAATCCACCTACGCTGCCTCATATTCAGTTATTTCTGATTAAATATGTGTTGAAGACTTTTGTGGTCGGTATATATAATACTTTTGACCCCATATAAGTAGTGCCTCCAAGTCTTTAATGCAAAAACAACCGCGCCTAATTCCAAATCATGCGTCGTATAATTTTGTTTGTGAATCTTCAATTGTCTAGACGCATAAGCAATCACCTTCGTTCGTTGCATTAATACACAACCGAGACCTTGCTTTGATGCGTCACAATACATCACAAAATCATCATTCCCTTCAGGCAATGACAATATAGGTGCCGTAGTTAGCTTTTTCTTCAATAACTGAAACGCTTTCTCTTGTTCATCCTTCCATTCAAATTTCTTCCCTTTATGCGTTAATGCAGTCAAGGGTTTTGCTATTCTGGAAAAGTCTTGGATGAACCTTCTGTAGTAACCAGCTAGTCCTAAAAACTGGCGTATGTGTTTCGGAGTTTTCGGGGTTTCCCACTTTTCAACAGTTTCTATCTTTGCCGGATCCACCTTAATACTTTCTTTGTTCACTATGTGACCGAGGAATTGAACTTCTTCCAACCAAAATGCACACTTTGAAAACTTAGCGTACAATTCTTCCTTCCTCAATACTTCTAACACCTTTCTCAAATGTTCACCGTGTTCTTGGTCATTCTTTGAGTAAATAAGTATGTCATCAATGAAAACAATGACAAACTTGTCAAGGTATGGTCCACACACTCGGTTCATAAGGTCCATGAACACAGCTGGTGCATTAGTTAAACCAAACGGCATGACCATAAACTCATAATGACCGTAACGTGTTCTGAAAGCAGTCTTTGGAATATCATCTTCTTTCACCCGCATTTGATGATACCCGGAACGTAAGTCAATCTTTGAATAAACAGACGAGCCTTGTAGTTGATCAAATAAGTCATCGATTCTCGGTAGTGGGTAGCGGTTCTTGATGGTAAGTTTGTTCAACTCTCGGTAATCGATACACAACCTGAATGTACCATCTTTCTTCTTGACAAACAAAACATGAGCTCCCCACGGTGATGTGCTTGGTCGAATGAAACCACGCTCTAAAAGTTCTTGTAATTGGCTTTATAGTTCTTTCATCTCGCTGGGTGCGAGTCTGTAAGGAGCACGAGCTATTGGTGCAGCTCCTGGTACAAGATCTATTTGAAATTCAACGGATCGATGTGGGGGTAATCCCGGTAATTCTTTCGGAAATACATCAGGAAATTCTTTTGCGACGGGAACATCATTGATGCTCTTTTCTTCAGTTTGTACTTTCTCGACGTGTGCTAGAACAGCATAGCAACCTTTTCTTATTAGTTTTTGTGCCTTCAAATTACTAATAAGATGTATCTTCGTGTTGCCCTTTTCTCCGTACACCATTAAGGGTTTTTCTTTTTCTCGTATAATGCGAATTGCATTTTTGTAACAAACGATCTCCGCTTTCACTTCTTTCAACCAGTCCATACCGATTATCACATCAAAACTCCCTAACTCTACTGGTATCAAATCAATCTTAAATGTTTCGCTAACCAGTTTAATTTCTCGATTCCGACATATATTATCTGCTGAAATTAATTTACCATTTGCTAATTCGAGTAAAAATTTACTATCCAAAGGCGTCAATGGACAACTTAATTTAGCACAAAAATCTCTACTCATATAGCTTCTATCCGCACCCGAATCAAATAAAACGTAAGCAGATTTATTGTCAATAAGAAACGTACCCGTAACAAGCTCCGGGTCTTCCTGTGCCTCTGCCGCATTAATATTGGAAACTCTTCCACGGCCTTGTCCATTCGTGTTCTCCTGGTTCGGGCAATTTCTAATAATGTGGCCCGGTTTTCCACATTTATAACAAACTACATTGGCATAACTTGCTCCGACACTACTTGCTCTGCCATTACTCGTTCCGACACCATTTGTTCCTTTCGTTCTATTAACCCCTGGTCCGTAGACCTCACACTTCGCCGCGCTATGACCATTTCTTTTACACTTGTTGCAAAATTTGGTGCAGAACCCCGAGTGATTCTTTTCACACCTTTGGCATAGCTGCTTCTGATTGTTGTTGTTGTTGCGGTTATTATTGTTGTTGGGATGATTGTTGTAGTTGCTGTTGTTGTTGTTGTTGTTGTTGGGCCGTTTGTTGTAGTTGCGATTGATGTTGCGATTGTTGGGATAATTGTTGCGATTATTGTTGTAATTGCTGTTGTTGTTGTATTGGTGATTCTTATCACCGTTTTCCTCCCACTTTCTTTTGACTTGCTTCACATTGGCCTCTTCAGCAGTCTGTTCTTTAATTCTTTCTTCAATCTGGTTCACGAGTTTGTGAGCCATTCTACATGCCTGTTGTATGGAGGCGGGCTCGTGTGAACTTATATCTTCTTGGATTCTTTCCGGTAATCCTTTCACAAACGCGTCGATCTTCTCTTCCTCATCTTCGAATGCTCCCGGACACAATAGGCACAATTCTGTGAATCGTCTTTCGTACGTGGTAATATCAAATCCTTGGGTTCGTAACCCTCTAAGTTCTGTCTTGAGCTTATTGACCTCGGTTCTGGGACGGTACTTCTCGTTCATCAAGTGCTTGAATGCTGACCACGGTAGTGCGTACGCATCGTCTTGTCCCACTTGCTCTAGATAGGTATTCCACCATGTTAACGCAGAACCTGTGAAGGTATGCGTAGCATACTTTACTTTGTCCTCTTCAGTACACTTACTTATGGCAAACACCGATTCGACCTTCTCGGTCCACCGTTTCAATCCGATCGGTCCTTCGGTTCCATCAAATTCCAAAGGTTTGCAGGCAGTGAATTCTTTGTAGGTGCATCCTACACGATTTCCTGTACTGCTAGATCCAAGGTTATTGTTGGTATGTAGCGCAGCCTGTACTGCGGCTATGTTTGAAGCTAGAAAAGTACGGAATTCCTCTTCATTCATATTCACGGTGTGTCGAGTAGTCGGTGCCATTTCCTTCAAAATAGTTAAATGGAACAAGTTAATCATACAGAATATTAAGAGTAGTTAATAGTATTTCGTAGCATAATATGAACTCATTTATAAAAGCTTTTTCTTCATATTAGCGTTTTATAAGTTTAAATTCGGGTAGTACCTACCCGTTAAGTTCATACTTAGTAGCTAATATACAATTCAACTACTACAATTCTATATGAAAAACTGATTATAATAATATTTCGCGTTCAAACTTTTACACAACATTTTACAAACTTACAATACCGCTTATTTTACATATAGCATGAAATATAGCACACAATAAATTTGATACAAGATGGTTGTGAAGATAATTCTAGCTAGTACACAAGTCGTTCAGCAAAGGCAATAAAGACACGTAATTCATACGTCCAGAAACAAGTCATGCATTCTGGTTTTACTAGGACTACTTCCCATCCTTGGTCTTGTGGAACATAACCGTTATGGCCGTTGATAAGACAGCGTGTTGTAACGTCGTCAAAGGGACGAGGGTTAAGTAATGTCCAACAGTCCCGTAACAATCTAAAAACCTCATTTCTTACCCCAATTACCGACTCCGTCACTTGTGGGAACGTTTTGTTTAATAGTTGTAGCCCGATGTTCTTGTTCTCACTTTGGTGAGAAGCGAACATTACTAATCCGTAAGCATAACATGCTTCTTTATGTTGCATGTTAGCCGCTTTTTCTAAATCACGAAGTCCAATATTCGGATATATTGAGTCAAAATAATTTCTTAACCCATTGCGTAAAATAGCATTTGGGTTCCCCGCAATATATGTGTCAAAGTAAACACATCGTAACTTATGGATTTCCCAATGTGATATCCCCCATCTTCCGAACGAAAGCCTTTTATAAACCAAGGCATTCTTGGAACGTTCTTCGAATGTCTTACAAACTGATCTCGCCTTAAATAGTTGTGCCAAAGAATTCTGACCGACTCTAGACAAGATTTCATCAATCATGTCTCCGGGTAGGTCTCTTAAAATATTGGGTTGTCTATCCATTTTGTGTTTTTATACTGTAAAATAGACAAGAGTTAGATTCATAAAAAAAAAATACTTATTAATACAAGCAATTTTTACATATATCATAAAGCATAAGCACACTATATTACATATATTACACCACACGAATACAACTATCTTATTCCGACTCGCTTGTTTCTTCTTCTTCGGTTTTGGTTCGTTTTGCCAAGTTTCTAGGGATATATGATGTTCCCCTAATATGAGCCGTCGTGATCCACATTGGTTTAGAAAAACCTGGTGGTTTAGAGGTTCCCGGGTCATTGTTACAACTTAAGGACTTCGGGGGTTGACGATACATATAAAGTTCATCGGGTTTGGAATCAAATTTCTCTATTTTTATGCCCTTTCCCTTATTGTTCTCTTTTGCCTTATTAAATTGTGTTGGGGTAATTTCTATAACATCATCGGAATCCTTGTTGGGATCCGATTCATCGGAGAATTGTTAATCCTCCCAATACTTTGCTTCCTTGGCGGAAACACCATTGACCATAATTAACTTTGGTCGGTTGGTTGAGGATTTTCTTCTACTTAACCGTTTTATTATTTTCCCCACTGGTTCTATTTCTTCTTCCGGTTCCGATTCTTCTTCCGGTTCCGACTCTTCTTCCGGTTCCTCTTCGGGAACTTGTGAATCAGTCCACGAATCATTCCAATTTACATTTGACTCTTCATTATTATTAGGTGAGTCAATGGGACTTGTTCTAGAGGTAGACATCTATCACATAATATCAAACGCGTTAAGAGATTAATATATCACATAATATTCACATGTTAAAAATATATAGTTTCCAACAAAATTTGTTAAGCAATCAGTTTTCAAGTAAACACGGTCGAAGTCCAGACTCACTAATGCATCCTAACAAATTCGATAAGACACACTAATGCAAAATTCTGGTTCTCTAAGACCAACGCGCGGATACCAACTGAAATGTCCCGTTCATATTGATTACAAACGTTCCATATTAATTGATTTCGTTGCGAGGTTTTGACCTCTATATGAGACGTTTTTCAAAGACTGCATTCATTTTTAAAACAACCATAACCTTTATTTTATCAATAAAGGTTTTAAAAGCATTACGTAGATTATCAAATAATGATAATCTAAAATATACTGTTTACACACGACCATTACATAATGGTTTACAATAGAAATATATTACATCGACATATGTTTCTTGAATGCAGTTTTTACATAATATCATACAAACATGGACTCCAAATCTTGTCCTTATTTTAGTATGCAACAGCGGAAGCTCTTAATATTCACCTGAGAATAAACATGCTTTAAACGTCAACTAAAATGTTAGTGAGTTATAGGTTTAACCTATATATATCAAATCGTAACAATAGACTACAAGATTTCATATTTCAATATACATCCCATACATAGAGATAAAAATCATTCATATGGTGAACACCTGGTAACCGACATTAACAAGATGCATATATAAGAATATCCCCATCATTCCGGGACACCCTTCGGATATGATATAAATTTCGAAGTACTAAAGCATCCGGTACTTTGGATGGGGTTTGTTAGGCCCAATAGATCTATCTTTAGGATTCGCGTCAATTAGGGTATCTGTTCCCTAATTCTTAGATTACCAGACTTAATAAAAAAGGGGCATATTCGATTTCGATGATTCAACCATAGAATGTAGTTTCACGTACTTGTGTCTATTTTGTAAATCATTTATAAAACCTGCATGTATTCTCATCCCAAAAATATTAGATTTTAAAAGTGGGACTATAACTCACTTTCACAGATTTTTACTTCATCGGGAAGTAAGACTTGGCCACTGGTCGATTCATGAACCTATAACAAATATGTACATATATATCAAAGTATATTCAAAATATATTTACAACACTTTTAATACATTTTGATGTTTTAAGTTTATTAAGTCAGTTGTCCTCGTTAGTAACCTACAACTAGTTGTCCAACGTTAGATGTCAATAAAAAATTTATATATATTATCTTGAATCAATCCACGACCCAGTGTATACACGTCTCAGGCTAGATCACAACTCAAAGTATATATATTTTTGGAATCAACCTCAACCCTGTATAGCTAACTCCCACATTACTGCATATAGAGTGTCTATGGTTGTTCCAAATAATATATACACATGGGTCGATATGATATGTCAAAACATTTGCATACATGTCTATGGTATCCCAAGATTACATAATATATTAGAATACATGTATAATACAATATAAGTTAGCTAGGATATGATTAATATAGATTTGTTACCAATTTTCACGTTGCTACAACAAGAAAAATTATCCAATCTTGTTTTACCCATAACTTCTTCATTTTAAATCCGTTTTGAGTGAATCAAATTGCTATGGTTTCATATTGAACTTATTTTATGAATCTAAACAGAAAAAGTATAGGTTTATAGTCGGAAATATAAGTTACAAGTCATTTTTGTAAAGGTAGTCATTTAAGTCGAAAGAACGACGTCTAGATGATCATTTTAGAAAACATACTTTCACTTTGAGTTTAACCATGATTTTTGGATATAGTTTCATGTTCATAAGAAAAATCATTTTCCCAGAAGAACAAATTTTAAATCAAAGTTTATCATAGTTTTTAATTAACTAACCCAAAACAGCCCGCGGTGTTACTACGACGGCGTAAATCCGGTTTTACGATGTTTTTCGTGTTTCCAGGTTTTAAATCATTAACTTAGCATATCATATAGATATAGAACATGTGTTTAGTTGATTTTAAAAGTCAAGTTAGAAGGATTAACTTTTGTTTGCGAACAAATTTAGAATTAACTAAACTATGTTCTAGTGATTACAAGTTTAAACCTTCGAATAAGATAGCTTTATATGTATGAATCGAATGATGTTATGAACATCATTACTACCTCAAGTTTTCTGGATAAAGCTACTGAAAATGAGAAAAATGGATCTATCTTCAAAGGATCCTTGGATGGCTTGAAAGTTCTTGAAGCAGAATCATGACACGAAAACAGTTCAAGTAAGATTTTCACTCGAAATAAGATTGTTATAGTTATAGAAATTGAATCAAAGTTTGAATATGAGTATTACCTTGTATTAGAAAGATATCTTACTGTAAATAAGAAAGATTTCTTGAGGTTGGATGATCACTCTACAAGATTGGAAGTAAGCTAGCAAACTTGGAAGTATTCTTGATTTTATGAAACTAGAACTTGTAGAATTTATGAAGAACACTTAGAACTTGAAGATAGAACTTGAGAGAGATCAATTAGATGAAGAAAATTGAAGAATGAAAGTGTTTTTAGGTGTTTTTGGTCGTTGTTGTATGGATTAGATATAAAGGATATGCAATTTTGTTTTCATGTAAATAAGTCATGAATGATTACTCATATTTTTGTAATTTTATGAGATATTTCATGCTAGTTGCCAAATGATGGTTCCCACATGTGTTAGGTGACTCACATGGGCTGCTAAGAGCTGATCATTGGAGTGTATATACCAATAGTACATACATCTAAAAGCTGTGTATTGTACGAGTACGAATACGGGTGCATACGAGTAGAATTGTTGATGAAACTGAACGAGGATGTAATTGTAAGCATTTTTGTTAAGTAGAAGTATTTTGATAAGTGTCTTGAAGTCTTTTAAAAGTGTATGAATACATATTAAAACACTACATGTATATACATTTTAACTGAGTCGTTAAGTCATCGTTAGTCGTTACATGTAAGTGTTGTTTTGAAACCTTTAGGTTAACGATCTTGTTAAATGTTGTTAACCCAATGTTTATAATATCAAATGAGATTTTAAATTATTATATTATCATGATATTATGATGTACGAATATCTCTTAATATGATATATATACATTAAATGTCGTTACAACGATAATCGTTACATATATGTCTCGTTTCAAAATCATTAAGTTAGTAGTCTTGTTTTTACATATGTAGTTCATTATTAATATACCTAATGATATGTTTACTTATCATAATATCATGTTAACTATATATATAACCATATATATGTCATCATATAGTTTTTACAAGTTTTAACGTTCGTGAATCACCGGTCAACTTGGGTGGTCAATTGTCTATATGAAACCTATTTCAATTAATCAAGTCTTAACAAGTTTGATTGCTTAATATGTTGGAAACACTTAATAATGTAAATAACAATTTCATTTAATATATATATAAACATGGAAAAGTTCGGGTCACTACAATCAGCACCAATAGCACCAATACCACCAACAACACAAGCCTCAACATCCGCATCACAAGCCTCAACCTCACAATATGTACCTCAAGTATAATCTTGTTCTACATGATGTTCTACACCATTTATCTTCGTTCTACATATTCGTTCTACATCGAATATATTCGTTCTATGTATAGTTCTACATCAAAGATTCTTGTGTACAAACTGTTAATGGTGAAAATATTTTAACGGGTAGGTAATACCCGAGGAATATTTAGATTTCACACTAACATGTTATACTGTACATTCTTTAAATCCGATTCAACGGTCATTGAACTATCCTACCTACATCCACAGATATATTCGTTCACCGAAGAACAACCATTTTCATTCAAATTCAAATTTCATATGCGAATTTTAACAGATCAGAATCCAAGTCAAGATTTGACAAGTGGCATGATGGAGAAAATAATGAATAAAATAAAATTTATTAGTAACCAATTAATTAATCATGTAAAATTTCTTCATCATCTTCTAATCTTAAATATTTAAAATTGTAAGATTATATATTGGACTATTGGATTATTGGACAATTGGACTACTAACATTGGACTACCAACCTTGAACAATTAAAAAGTATTAGAAGAGTATGAAATATAAATTATAACACATTTTGGTTTAAAAGATCGTTAATAAGCTACATCTTCTACAACTAAACATTTCTTCAAGTTTGCCACTTGATTTCATCTTAAACACCCTTTGTATCTTGACGACTACAATCAGTGTTTAATCATCTAAAAACACAATTCTCTTGAAACCATCTCGGATTGATAACCGATGATTCAGCTATGGTAGCATTAAATGCAGAGGAAACAGCAAAATTGTAGATGGTCTAAATGGACAAAAGTTTGATAATAAAGAATGGAATGTTGGGAACGCTCGATAGAAAATTTGGTACTGAAAAATGAATTGAGCTAACCATGAAGGAGACCAAGGACAAATACAAGGATCAAACCCTATATTCGAAGAATCCAGGTAATTCTGGATCCAATGAAATCTTTAGAGAATATCTTGCTCCGAAGCCATGTTAAAATCTTGCGGAAAATTTTTCTTCATCAACCTTCGAACTTAGAAATTCCAAAATATCATCATAAATATCTTCGATATTTTTGAGAATATTTTCATAAATATTCTTGTCCGAAATTATCTACCTCTTTGTGTTTTTCTGTATTCCATTATATTGGAAACCTCTGTAAAATCGAAGTATAAATTATGAATGAATTGTAGAGAAGTGTTGGGAATTGAAGCATGAGTTAGTATAATATAATGACGCCCGGTCAACGTGATTATATTACAGTAAGTCATGCTGAGTTTCTAATGGAACGTGATAAAGGATCACAGATCATACCTTTATCATGAACCATGTTACATAACTCTTTCATTTTACTTAACCTCTGAACATATCAAGAAAATATATTCTTGATAGTTCCATTCTCAGGGATTCTGGTAATTTGACAAATCAAATTGTGCTAATACATTCCTTTCTGCTTAGAATACTATAATCATTCGAAACTCCATACTTACGAATTCTGAACCATTACTTGCTTTACTAGAGGTCGAGAAGAGAATAAAAAGGCAAAGAGCTCTGAAACATAATGGGAGATATAAAACTCGACAACAACATAGAAATCACAAACTGTGTAAATTAATACGAAAAGCAATATAAAGACACGGGAGTATGATAAACACAATAACCCCAAGAGCGAAGTAGGAGTAAACAGATTCCTCCTGTGGTAGATGAAAAAGGAGAATGATCGATATGAAAGTCGGGAATATATCCAGAAATAAAACTGGATGAAGCATATTGACTAATGATTTGGAAGTATGAATTGAGGATGAAAGTATAGAAGTGGTGAAAATAATGGAACGGAAGAGGTAAATTTATAGTGAAATATCTGACAGAGCAATCGAGACAGATGACCGCATTTAATTAAAGAGATCATAATTCCCTTAAATCCAGAAGAATCAGATCTTTTAGATTTTGTAGATTTTCTTTAAATCCCCTGAATTTCGGAATTCAACCAAGACAACGTCAAAAGTTAAGATGCACCTTATTTTCTAAATTCAAACGTGACTACATCAAAAGCTAAGGCGAATCTTTGTTTTCTCATTTCACTCTTTTGTGATAGCTTCATTCGTACGCTTCACATAATCAAATCGTTTTATCTACATTAATCAATAATGATAAAACTCTATTTATCAACTCATATTCGTCATGAAAACATTTTTATTGTTAGCTATGACAACGTCGATCAAATTTCAGGACGAAATTTCTTTAACGGGTAGGTACTGTGACGACCCGAAAATTTCCGATCAAATTTAAACTTAATCTTTTTATGATTTTGACACGATAAGAAAAAGTCTGTTAGGTTGAGTCTCAAAATTTTTGAACTATTATATGGATTCAGTTAACCTTTGACTATTCCCGACGATTCACGAACAACTAATTGTAAATAGATATGTGTGTGTTTATATAAATAATAATTTCAAATATAATTTGAAGTATTATATGTTGTTGTTATTAAAAATTAATTATGTAAAATAAAATAAAAGTAAGATATGATGATAATTATTATTTAACACATATCTATATATATATATATATATATATATATATATATATATATATATATATATATATATATATAATGATATATATTAAAAATAAATATTTAATGATTGTAATAACCATTTTGTCATTTCAATTGATAATAAACAAGTAAGATGCGAGTTTGTGAGCGTATTAAAATAAATATTAGACGAACCTTTTTGAGCACAAGTTTCACAGTTGATGACTAAAATAAATAAAGCTATTTAATTTAAAAATATGAAATTTTTCCGAAGACTTTTATTCGCCACTGTGTAACAACGAAGAACGAGATCTAATCTATAAATGGTGATGGCTAAGTTAATATGCACGTTTGATTTCTTTAATTATATTATAATATTAAATATTACTGTGTTGTTGAATTTATTGCATCTTTCTGTTATCTTTCATTCTCCTTTTATGATCCGTGACTTTGAATTGTAATAAAATGGTTAAAGTATTACTTTTAGTCATTCTCAAATCTATGCAATTATAATATACATATAACCTATGGATTATGAAAACCCACCGTTTATCTATTCCACCATCTATCTAACTCTGTTTTCCTGTCCAACAACCGAGACAACCACTTTCTATTCTTTTCATTTTTATGAACTCACCTTCCTTTTCTTTACTACTGTTGCTACTAGTATCTTGTTTCCATTCTAATCTTGGTCATTACTCAACTTGAAACCCAACCTACCATCACAAAAGAGTCATCCTCGTTGCTCTTCTGCTTGATGTCTCGATCCATAACAACACCCAACATAACCAACCATAACCATCACACACCACCTTCACTCTCGTCTTATTATATAAAACCTCTCCGTTACCCTGCGGACTAATCGAGAAAAACAACCTCTTATGATTTGCTACTATCGACAAGCTTTTCCCACCTGCATATGTGTCGTTACCTGCTCCACTATTTTCGTATTTGATTATGCTACTCGTTTGTTCCTGGTTACCGTCCACATCATCCAGTCCACATCATCTTTGACTCTGCGATCGCCACCACCTTCTTGAATCTCCCCACCGTGAGTCCACATCCTTCATCACTTTTGGCTTTCGCCATTGTTGCTCAGAGCAAAACTCGCGTAATTTCTACTTATATTACATACTTCGTATAAGGTATTAATCTACACCACGATTCCTATCTATTAAATGTTAAATCCATAAATTATTTTCGAACACCACTCTTAAACCACCCTCTTTTATTTACTACCTTCCGTTTTCTGTTTTAACCGAACCCATTAATAACATCATCACTACCACACCAACAACTGATTAGTTTCATTAAACATCACCATCATAATCCACCTAGCTTCTTTACTGTTTCTGTCCAATAATCACTATGAACTCCCATCGCCACCCTTGACAACCCATATCACCATATAACCACCGCCACCTTCATCACCATTAACACGCAAACACCACCACCTGATTACCTGCTGCTGCATGATTGATTTATTTCTGTTTTCCTGGTTCAAATTTGAACACCACAACCACAAAAGAACTACTACAGCTTCTATATTTTTTCGCTGATATTACCGCCTCTCTCTCTATCAATCTCTCTCTCTCTTGAACCCTCGCATACTACCTACCATACTGCTGTAACATTTTCTTTTTGTTTTAACCGTTGACAATGATAGACATGGATGTTAATTAAAAAGAAGATAAGGACGTTTTCTTTTCCTTGTTTGTTGGCAGACAATTGATAAACCATATGGACCCAAGTCTTATTAAAAATCATAAGACTTTAATGGCTTTTTTTTTTATTCCATCGACAAGGACATGAAACAATGATACCGTAAACCATTTTGATGTTAATTGGGCCAGATTAAGATTGTGTAAGTGGGCTGATCTTGGGCCCTTTTAAACTCTTATAGCTTAACTCATAAACATATAAACGAGGGAGAGTGGAATATAGGACGATCACGATAATTTTGATAATGATGTACGGTATAAAGACGATGATGATAAAATTCCATGATGTTTCATTGATGATAATGATTCATGATATGGATTAAAAATGATGATGCTGGTGTATGATGAAAGGATGCGTGATTTGATAATGATTATGATAATGATAATGGCGTTCGTGCAATTGGGATTTTGTTACTACTCGATTCAGTTTATGTTATTAATATTGATGATGATGATTAGGGTTATGTTTAAGATGATGATTAAGTTGATGACGAGATAAACTAATAATAATGAAGATAGATGATTAGTATTATGTTAATATAACAATGATAATCGTAAATGGCGGGAAATTAGATGATGATGATGGTTACGTATAATCGAAATAGGGTATGGTATGATAAAATCATGGTTAAGAAGTTGAGATGATGTATACTAGAGATTAGAGAAATAAATGATGGTGGATACACAAAATGATAATGACGAGTGTTGATTATGATTATGATCACGTTGATGGTGATTATGAAGACGATGATAACGAATAACAAATTAAATACAAGGATACACAAAATAATAAGACGATGTAGCATGATGATGATTATGATTCGTTAATGATAGATGAAATAACGATAATAATAAATATGGTTAAGGATGTTAGCGGGACGTTGCGGGCTCAAACCCAGACTTGGGCATTTTTTAAGGACTACTTCTTTGAGGTAGTATTACTAATACCTTTATTATTATTATTATTATTATTATTATTATTATTATTATTATTATTATTATTATTATTATTATTATTATTATTATTATTATTATTATTATTATTATTATTATTATTTTTATTATTATTACTTATTATTATTATTATTATTATTTTTACTACTATTGTTATTCGTAATTATTATTATTATTATTATTATTATTATTATTATTATTATTATTATTATTATTATGTTATAACAAATATTAAAGATATAAATATTAGTAACATTATTATAATTAGTAAAATCATTATTTTTATAGTTATTATTATTAGTATTCATTATTATTAAAATTAACATTTTTATTAAATGTATCATTTTTATTAAAGTTATAATTTTTATCGTTAAGTATCATTTCTAACTCTATTATCATTGTTATTAATATTTTTTTTCCATTACTAATATTAATTTAATATTATTATAATTTTATCAAACAAACGATATATATATATATATATATATATATATATATATATATATATATATATATATATATATATATATATATATATATATATATACACACAAAAGTATATTTAATACATATAATATAACAAAAGTAATATTTTTATTTTAAATATATAAAAAGAATATATGAAACATATAGGTTATTAATATAAAAATGATATAACTAATAAAATTATATATATATATATATATATATATATATAAATTTGTACGACTACAATTATGTGTGTTAGTATATATATATATATATATATATATATATATATATATATATATATATATATATATATATATATATAATGATATAGGTTCGTGAATCTGAGGCCAACCTTGCATTGTTTGGTATCGTCGTATGAATATTTTTACTACAAAATATTGTAGAGTGAGTTTCATTTGCTCCCTTTTTAAATGCTTTTGCAATATATATTTTTGGGACTGAGAATACATGCGCTGCTTTTATAAATGTTTTACGAAATAGACACAAGTAATCGAAACTACATTATATGGTTGAATGATCGAAGCCGAATATGCCCCTTTTGCTTGGTAGCCTAAGAATTAGTAAACCAGTCTACTAATTAACGCGAATCCTAAAGATAGATCTATTGGGCCTAACAAACCCCATCCGTTGTAGCGGATGCTTTAGTACTTCGAGTTTTTATATCATGTCTGATGGATGTCCCAGAATGATGGGGATATTCTTATATGCATCTTGTTAATGTCGATTACCAGGTGTTCAATCCATATGAATGATTTTTGTCTCTATGCATGGGACGTATATTAATGAGAAATGGAAATGAAAATCTTGTGGTCTATTATAATGATGGAAATGATTATTTATGTTAAACTAATGAACTCACCAACTTTTTGGTTGACACTTTAAAGCATGTTTATTCTCAAGTATGAAAGAAATCTTTCGCTGTGCATTTAGTCATTTTAGAGATATTACTTGGAGTCATTCATGACATATTTCAAAAGACGTTGCATTCGAGTTGTTGAGTTCATCAAGATTATTATTAAGTCAATTATAGTTGGGTATATTATGAAATGGTATGCATGCCGTCAACTTTCGATGAAATGAAAGTTTGTTTTTTTTTAAAAAAACGAATGCAATGTTTGTAAAATGTATCATATAGAGGTCAAGTACCTCGCGATGTAACCAAATGTAATGTATTCGTCCAGATGGATTAGGACGGGTCTCTACATAGCAAACTCTAACCGAGCCACTATGAACATCACTTGATCCACAGAAGACCAAATCTAAACGAACAATAGCAATAAAACAGGAAAATAGCAACAATAAAGCAATCTAACCAAGCACATACAAAATACCAATGAAAATCGACGAAAACTCCAACTCTATCTGTTTTGGATCCGCGTTTTCGATTTCTTTAATTTGACCGGGCGATTCGTGATCCCATAAATCTTATCTAAATATGTGAACCCCTTTACCATGCATTCTAATTAGGAAAAGAATATATCAAAACACTTGATGATTTGTCACTACTTGTAGGTTGGGGAAATTCCTTGATCAACCAAAATATATAACCCGAAGAAATCGTGGATTGCTTGATCGTATTGTTTCGAAGAATAAACATGCATGCTTGGGTACCTTCACACTGTCGTTGAAGTCAATGGTACGTTGGCACCAACATGAACATTATTATCAGGAGATGGTAAAACTGAACCGGGAACATTAGCACAAGATAGGATGATTACTAGTATGATCATCAACGATTATATTGAAATGTCCCGTTCTTATTGATTAAAAACGTTCCATATTAATTGATTTCGTTGCGAGGTTTTGACCTCTATATGAGACGTTTTTCAAAGACTGCATTCATTTTTAAAACAAACCATAACCTTTATTTCATAGATAAAGGTTTTAAAAAGCTTTACGTAGATTATCAAATAATGATAATCTAAAATATCCTGTTTACACATGACCATTACATAATGGTTTACAATACAAATATGTTACAACAAAATAAGTTTCTTGAATGAAGTTTTTACACAATATCATACAAGCATGGACTCCAAATCTCGTCCTTATTTATGTATGCGACAGCGGAAGCTCTTAATAATCACCTGAGAATAAACATGCTTAAAACGTCAACAAAAATGTTGGTGAGTTATAGGTTTAACCTATATATATCAAATCATAATAATAGACCACAAGATTTCATATTTCAATACACATCCCATACATAGAGATAAAAATCATTCATATGGTGAACACCTGGTAATCGACATTAACAAGATGCATATATAAGAATATCCCCATCATTCCGGGACACCCTTCGGATATGATATAAATTTCGAAGTACTAAAGCATCCGGTACTTTGGATGGGGTTTGTTAGGCCCAATAGATCTATCTTTAGGATTCGCGTCAATTAGGGTGTCTGTTCCCAAATTCTTAGATTACCAGACTTAATAAAAAGGGGCATATTTGATTTCGATAATTCAACCATAGAATGTAGTTTCACGTACTTGTGTCTATTTTGTAAATCATTTATAAAACCTGCATGTATTCTCATCCCAAAAATATTAGATTTTAAAAGTGGGACTATAACTCACTTTCACAGATTTTTACTTCGTTGGGAAGTAAGACTTGGCCACTGGTTGATTCACGAACCTATAACAATATATACATATATATCAAAGTATGTTCAAAATATATTTACAACACTTTTAATATATTTTGATGTTTTAAGTTTATTAAGTCAGCTGTCCTCGTTAGTAACCTACAACTAGTTGTCCACAGTTAGATGTACAGAAATAAATCGATAAATATTATCTTGAATCAATCCACGACCCAGTGTATACGTATCTCAGTATTGATCACAACTCAAACTATATATATTTTGGAATCAACCTCAACCCTGTATAGCTAACTCCAACATTCACATATAGAGTGTCTATGGTTGTTCCGAAATATATATAGATGTGTCGACATGATAGGTCGAAACATTGTATACGTGTCTATGGTATCTCAAGATTACATAATATACAATACAAGTTGATTAAGTTATGGTTGGAATAGATTTGTTACCAATTTTCACGTAGCTAAAATGAGAAAAATTATCCAATCTTGTTTTACCCATAACTTCTTCATTTTAAATCCGTTTTGAGTGAATCATACTTCCATTTTAGAAAACATACTTCCACTTTGAGTTTAACCATAATTTTTGGATATAGTTTCATGTTCATAATAAAAATCATTTTCTCAGAATAACAACTTTTAAATCAAAGTTTATCATAGTTTTTAATTAACTAACCCAAAACAGCCCGCGGTGTTACTACGACGGCGTAAATCCGATTTTACGGTGTTTTTCGTGTTTTCAGGTTTTAAATCATTAAGTTAGCATATCATATAGATATATAGCATGTGTTTAGTTGATTTTAAAAGTCAAGTTAGAAGGATTAACTTTTGTTTGCGAACAAGTTTAGAATTAACTAAACTATGTTCTCGTGATTACAAGTTTAAACCTTCGAATAAGATAGCTTTATATGTATGAATCGAATGAAGTTATGAACATCATTACTATCTTAAGTTCCTTGGATAAACCTACTGGAAAAGAAAAAAAATGGATCTAGCTTCAACGGATCCTTGGATGGCTCGTAGTTCTTGAAGCAGAATCATGACACGAAAACAAGTTCAAGTAAGATCATCACTTGAAATAAGATTGTTATAGTTATAGAAATTGAACCAAAGTTTGAATATGATTATTACCTTGTATTAGAATGATAACCTACTGTAAGAAACAAAGATTTCTTGAGGTTGGATGATCACCTTACAAGATTGGAAGTGAGCTAGCAAACTTGAAAGTATTCTTGATTTTATGTAACTAGAACTTGTAGAATATATGAAGAACACTTAGAACTTGAAGATAGAACTTGAGAGAGATCAATTAGATGAAGAAAATTGAAGAATGAAAGTGTTTGTAGGTGTTTTTGGTCGTTGGTGTATGGATTAGATATAAAGGATATGTAATTTTGTTTTCATGTAAATAAGTCATGAATGATTACTCATATTTTTGTAATTTTATGAGATATTTCATGCTAGTTGCCAAATGATGGTTCCTACATGTGTTAGGTGACTCACATGGGCTGATAAGAGCTGATCATTGGAGTGTATATACCAATAGTACATACATCTAAAAGCTGTGTATTGTACGAGTACGAATACGGGTGCATACGAGTAGAATTGTTGATGAAACTGAACGAGGATGTAATTGTAAGCATTTTTGTTAAGTAGAAGTATTTTTATAAGTGTATTGAAGTCTTTCAAAAGTGTATAAATACATATTAAAACACTACATGTATATACATTTTAACTGAGTCGTTAAGTCATCGTTAGTCGTTACATGTAAGTGTTGTTTTGAAACCTTTAGGTTAACGATCTTGTTAAATGTTGCTAACCCAATGTTTATAATATCAAATGAGATTTTAAATTATTATATTATCATGATATTATCATGTATGAATATCTCTTATTATGATATATATACATTAAATGTCTTTACAACGATAATCTTTACATATATGTCTCGTTTAAAAATCATTAAGTTAGTAGTCTTGTTTTTACATATGTAGTTCATTGTTAATATACTTAATGATATGTTTACTTATCATAGTATGATGTTAACTATATATATATCCATATATATGTCATCATATAGTTTTTACAAGTTTTAACGTTCGTGAATCACCGGTCAACTTGGGTGGTCAATTGTCTATATGAAACATATTTCAATTAATCAAGTCTTAACAAGTTTGATTGCTTAACATGTTGGAAACATTTAATCATGTAAATATCAATCTCAATTAATATATATAAACATGGAAAAGTTCGGGTCACTACAGTACCTACCCGTTAAATAAATTTCGTCCCGAAATTTTAAGCTGTTGAAGGTGTTGACGAATCTTTTGGAAATAGATGCGGGTATTGCTTCTTCATCTGATCTTCACGCTCCTAGGTGAGCTCGGGTCCTCTACGAGCATTCCATCGAACCTTAACAATTGGTATCTTGTTTTGCTTAAGTCTTTTAACCTCACGATCCATTATGTCGACGGGTTCTTCGATGAATTGAAGTTTTTCGTTGATTTGGATTTCATCTAACGGAATAGTGAGATCTTCTTTAGCAAAACATTTCTTCAAATTCGAGACGTGGAAAGTGTTATGTACAGCCACGAGTTGTTGAGGTAACTCAAGTCGGTAAGCTACTGGTCCGACACGATCAATAATCTTGAATGGTTCAATATACCTTGGATTTAATTTCCCTCGTTTACCAAATCGAACAACGCCTTTCCAAGGTGCAACTTTAATCATGACCATCTCTCCAATTTCAAATTCTATATCTTTTCTTTTAATGTTGGCGTAGCTCTTTTGTCGACTTTGGGCGGTTTTCAACCGTTGTTGAATTTGGATGATCTTCTCGGTAGTTTCTTGTATAATCTCCGGACCCGTAATCTGTCTATCCCCCACTTCACTCCAACAAATCGGAGACCTGCGCTTTCTACCATAAAGTGCTTCAAACGGCGCCATCTCAATGCTTGAATGGTAGCTGTTGTTGTAGGAAAATTCTGCTAACGGTAGATGTCGATCCCAACTGTTTTCGAAATCAATAACACATGCTCGTAGCATGTCTTCAAGCTTTTGTATCGTCCTTTCGCTCTGCCCATCAGTTTGTGGATGATAGGCAGTACTCATGTCTAGAAAAGTTCCTAATGCTTGCTGTAATGTCTGCTAGAATCTTGAAATAAATCTGCCATCCCTATCAGAGATAATAGAGATTGGTATTCCATGTCTGGAGACGACTTCCTTCAAATACAGTCGTGCTAACTTCTCCATCTTGTCATCTTCTCTTATTGGCAGGAAGTATGCTGATTTGGTGAGACGATCAACTATTACCCAAATAGTATCAAAACCACTTGCAGTCCTTGGCAATTTAGTGATGAAATCCATGATAATGTTTTCCCATTTCCATTCCGGGATTTCGGGTTGTTGAAGTAGACCTGATGGTTTCTGATGCTCAGCTTTGACCTTAAAACACGTCAAACATTCTCCTACATATTTAGCAACATCGGCTTTCATACCCTGCCACCAAAAATGTTTCTTGAGATCCTTGTACATCTTCCCCGTTCCAGGATGTATTGAGTATCTGGTTTTATGAGCTTCTCTAAGTACCATTTCTCTCATATCTCCAAATTTTGGTACCCAAATCCTTTCAGCCCTATACCGGGTTCCGTCTTCCCGAATATTAAGATGCTTCTCCGATCCTTTGGGTATTTCATCCTTTAAATTTCCCTCTTTTAAAACTCCTTGTTGCGCCTCCTTTATTTGAGTAATAAGGTTATTATGAATCATTATATTCATAGATTTTACTCGAATGGGTTCTCTGTCCTTCCTGCTCAAGGCATCGGCTACCACATTTACCTTCCCCGGGTGGTAACGAATCTCAAAGTCGTAATCATTCAATAATTCAATCCACCTACGCTGCCTCATATTCAGTTGTTTCTGATTAAATATGTGTTGAAGACTTTCGTGGTCGGTATATATAATACTTTTGACCCCATATAAGTAGTGCCTCCAAGTCTTTAATGCAAAAACAACCGCGCCTAATTCCAAATCATGCGTCGTATAATTTTGTTCGTGAATCTTCAATTGTCTAGACGCATAAGCAATCACCTTCGTTCGTTGCATTAATACACAACCGAGACCTTGCTTTGATGCGTCACAATAAATCACAAAATCATCATTCTCTTCAGGCAATGACAATATAGGTGCCGTAGTTAGCTTTTTCTTCAATAACTGAAACGCTTTCTCTTGTTCATCATTCCATTCAAATTTCTTCCCTTTATGCGTTAATGCAGTCAAGGGTTTTGCTATTCTGGAAAAGTCTTGGAAGAACCTTCTGTAGTAACCAGCTAGTCCTAAAAACTGGCGTATGTGTTTCGGAGTTTTCGGGGTTTCCCAGTTTTCAACAGTTTCTATCTTTGCCGGATCCACCTTAATACCTTCTTTGTTCACTATGTGACCGAGGAATTGAACTTCTTCCAACCAAAATGCACACTTTGAAAACTTAGAGTACAATTCTTCCTTCCTCAATACTTCTAACACCTTTCTCAAATTTTCACCGTGTTCTTGGTCATTCTTTGAGTAAATAAGTATGTCATCAATGAAAACAATGACAAACTTGTCAAGGTATGGTCCACACACTCGGTTCATAAGGTCCATGAACACAGCTGGTGCATTAGTTAAACCAAACGGCATGACCATAAACTCGTAATGACCGTAACGTGTTCTGAAAGAAGTCTTTGGAATATCATCTTCTTTCACCCGCATTTGATGATACCCGGAACGTAAGTCAATCTTTGAATAAACAGACGAGCCTTGTAGTTGATCAAATAAGTCGTCGATTCTCGGTAGTGGGTAGCGGTTCTTGATGGTAAGTTTGTTCAACTCTCGGTAGTGGATACACAACCTGAATGTACCATCTTTCTTCTTGAAAAACAAAACAGGAGCTCCCCACGGTGATGTGCTTGGTCGAATGAAACCACGCTCTAAAAGTTCTTGTAATTGGCTTTGCAGTTCTTTCATCTCGATGGGTGCGAGTCTGTAAGGAGCACGAGCTATTGGTGCAGCTCCTGGTACAAGATCTATTTGAAATTCAACGGATCGATGTGGGGGTAATCCCGGTAATTCTTTCGGAAATACATCGGGAAATTCTTTTGCAATGGGAACATCATTGATGCTCTTTTCTTCGGTTTGTACTTTCTCGACGCGTGCTAGAACAGCATAGCAACCTTTTCTTATTAGTTTTTATGCCTTCAAATTACTAATAAGATGTAGCTTCGTGTTGCCCTTTTCTCCGTACACCATTAAGGGTTTTTCTTTTTCTCGTATAATGCGAATTGCATTTTTGTAACAAACGATCTCTGCTTTCACTTCTTTCAACCAGTCCATACCGATTATCACATCAAAACTCCATAACTCTACTGGTATCAAAACAATCTTAAATGTTTCGCTAACCAGTTTAATTTCTCGATTCCGACATATATTATCTGCTGAAATTAATTTACCATTTGCTAATTCGAGTAAAAATTTACTATCCAAAGGCGTCAATGGACAACTTAATTTAGCACAAAAATCTCTACTCATATAGCTTCTATCCGCACCCGAATCAAATAAAACGTAAGCAGATTTATTGTCAATAAGAAACGTACCTGTAACAAGCTCCGGGTCTTCCTGTGCCTCTGCCGCATTAATATTGAAAACTCTTCAGCGGCCTTGTCCATTCGTGTTCTCCTGGTTCAGGCAATTTCTAATAATGTGGCCCGGTTTTCCACATTTATAACAAACTACATTGGTATAACTTGCTCCGACACTACTTGCTCCGCCATTACTAGTTCCGACACCATTTATTCCTTTCGTTCTATTAACCCCTGGTCCGTAGACCTCACACTTCGCCGCGCTATGACCATTTCTTTTACACTTGTTGCAAAATTTGGTGCAGAACCCCGAGTGATACTTTTCACACCTTTGGCATAGCTGCTTCTGATTGTTGTTGTTGTTGTTGTTGCGGTTATTATTGTTGTTGGGATGATTGTTGTAGTTGCTGTTGTTGTTGTTGTTGTTGTTGTTGGGCCGTTTGTTGTAGTTGCGATTGATGTTGCGATTATTGGGATAATTGTTGCGATTATTGTTGTAATTGCTGTTGTTGTTGTATTGGTGATTCTTATCACAGTTTTCCTCCCACTTTCTTTTAACTTGCTTCACATTGGCCTCTTCAGCAGTCTGTTCTTTAATTCTTTCTTCAATCTGGTTCACTAGTTTGTGAGCCATTCTACATGCCTGTTGTATGGAGGTGGGCTCGTGTGAACTTATATCTTCTTGGATTCTTTCCGGTAATCCTTTCACAAACGCGTCGATCTTCTCTTCCTCATCTTCGAATGCTCCCGGACACAATAGGCACAATTCTGTGAATCGTCTTTCGTACGTGGTAATATCAAATCCTTGGGTTCGTAACCCTCTAAGTTCTGTCTTGAGCTTATTGACCTCGATTCTGGGACGGTACTTCTCGTTCATCAAGTGCTTGAATGCTGACCACAGTAGTGCGTACGCATCGTCTTGTCCCACTTGCTCTAGATAGGTATTCCACCATGTTAACGCAGAACCTGTGAAGGTATGCGTAGCGTACTTCACTTTGTCCTCTTCAGTACACTTACTTATGGCAAACACCGATTCGACCTTCTCGGTCCACCGTTTCAATCCGATCGGTCCTTCGGTTCCATCAAATTCCAAAGGTTTGCAGGCAGAGAATTCTTTGTAGGTGCATCCTACATGATTTCCTGTACTGCTAGATCCAAGGTTATTGTTGGTATGTAGCGCAGCGTGTACTGCAGCTATGTTTGAAGCTAGAAAAGTACGGAATTCCTCTTCATTCATATTCACGGTGTGTCGAGTAGTCGGTGCCATTTCCTTCAAAATAGTCAATTGGAACAAGTTAATCATACAGAATATTAAGAGTAGTTAATAGTATTTCGTAGCATAATATGAACTCATTTATAAAAGCTTTTTCTTCATATTAGCGTTTTATAAGTTTAAATTCGGGTAGTACCTACCCGTTAAGTTCATACTTAGTAGCTAATATACAATTCAACTACTACAATTCTATATGAAAAACTGATTATAATAATATTTCGCGTTCAAACTTTTACACAATATTTTACAAACTTACAATACCGCTTATTTTACATATAGCATGAAATATAGCACACAATAAATTTGATACAAGATGGTTGTGAAGATAATTCTAGCTAGTACACAAGTCGTTCAGCAAAGGCAATAAAGACACGTAATTCATACGTCCAGAAACAAGTCATGCATTCTGGTTTTACTAGGATTACTTCCCATCCTTGGTCTTGTGGAACATAACCGTTATGGCCGTTGATAAGACAGCGTGTTGTAACGTTGTCAAAGGGACG
Organism: Rutidosis leptorrhynchoides; assembly: GCF_046630445.1. Lineage (NCBI taxonomy): Eukaryota > Viridiplantae > Streptophyta > Magnoliopsida > Asterales > Asteraceae > Rutidosis > Rutidosis leptorrhynchoides. The sequence continues at coordinate 260,557,853 of NC_092339.1, forward strand.
AGGGTTACGTAATGTCCAACAGTCCCGTAACAATCTAAAAACCTCATTTCTTACCCCAATTACCGACTCCGTCACTTGTGGAAACGTTTTGTTTAATAGTTGTAGCCCGATGTTCTTGTTCTCACTTTGGTGAGAAGCGAACATTACTAATCCGTAAGCATAACATGCTTCTTTATGTTGCATGTTAGCCGCTTTTTCTAAATCACGAAGTCCAATATTCGGATATATTGAGTCAAAATAATTTCTTAACCCATTGCGCAAAATAGCATTTGGGTTCCCCGCAATATATGCGTCAAAGTAAACACATCGTAACTTATGGATTTCCCAATGTGATATCCCCCATCTTTCGAACGAAAGCCTTTTATAAACCAAGGCATTCTTGGAACGTTCTTCGAATGTCTTACAAGCTGATCTCGCCTTAAATAGTTGTGCCGAAGAATTCTGACCGACTCTAGACAAGATTTCATCAATCATGTCTCCGGGTAGGTCTCTTAAAATATTGGGTTGTCTATCCATTTTGTGTTTTTATACTGTAAAATAGACAAGAGTTAGATTCATAAAAAAAATACTTATTAATACAAGCAATTTTTACATATATCATAAAGCATAAGCACACTATATTACATATATTACACCACACGAATACAACTATCTTATTCCGACTCGCTTGTTTCTTCTTCTTCGGTTTTGGTTCGTTTTGCCAAGTTTCTAGGGATATATGATGTTCCCCTAATACGAGCCGTCGTTTTCCACATTGGTTTAGAAAAACCTGGTGGTTTAGAGGTTCCCGGGTCATTGTTATAACTTAAGGACTTCGGGGGTTGACGATACATATAAAGTTCATCGGGGTTGGAATTAGATTTCTCTATTTTTATGCCCTTTCCCTTATTATTTTCTTTTGCCTTTTTAAATTCAGTTGGGGTAATTTCTATAACATCATCGGAATTCTCGTCGAATCCGATTCATCGGAGAATTGGTAATCCTCCCAATATTTTGCTTCCTTGGCGGAAACACCATTGACCATAATTAACCTTGGTCGGTTGGTTGAGGATTTTCTTTTACTTAACCGTTTTATTATTGCCCCCACCGGTTCTATTTCTTCATCTGGTTCCGATTCTTCTTCCGGTTCCGATTCTTCTTCCGGTTCCGACTCTTCTTCCAGTTCCTCTTCGGGAACTTGTGAATCAGTCCACGAATCATTCCAATTTACATTTGACTCTTCATTATTATTAGGTGAGTCAATGGGACTTGTTCTAGAGGTAGACATCTATCACATAATATCAAACGCGTTAAGAGATTAATATATCACATAATATTCACATGTTAAAAATATATAGTTTCCAACAAAATTTGTTAAGCAATCATTTTTCAAGTAAACACGGTCGAAGTCCAGACTCACTAATGCATCCTAACAAACTCGATAAGACACACTAATGCAAAATTCTGGTTCTCTAAGACCAACGCTCTGATACCAACTGAAATGTCCCGTTCTTATTGATTAAAAACGTTCCATATTAATTGATTTCGTTGCGAGGTTTTGACCTCTATATGAGACGTTTTTCAAAGACTGCATTCATTTTTAAAACAAACCATAACCTTTATTTCATAGATAAAGATTTTAAAAAGTTTTACGTAGATTATCAAATAATGATAATCTAAAATATCCTGTTTACACACGACCATTACATAATGGTTTACAATACAAATATGTTACAACAAAATAAGTTTCTTAAATGCAGTTTTTACACAATATCATACAAGCATGGACTCCAAATCTCGTCCTTATTTAAGTATGCGACAGCGGAAGCTCTTAATAATCACCTGAGAATAAACATGCTTAAAACGTCAACAAAAATGTTGGTGAGTTATAGGTTTAACCTATATATATCAAATCATAATAATAGACCACAAGATTTCATATTTCAATACACATCCCATACATAGAGATAAAAATCATTCATATGGTGAACACCTGGTAATCGACATTAACAAGATGCATATATAAGAATATCCCCATCATTCCGGGACACCCTTCGGATATGATATAAATTTTGAAGTACTAAAGCATCCGGTACTTTGGATGGGGTTTGTTAGGCCCAATAGATCTATCTTTAGGATTCGCGTTAATTAGGGTGTTTGTTCCCTAATTCTTAGATTACCAGACTTAATAAAAAAGGGCATATTCGATTTCGATAATTCAACCATAGAATGTAGTTTCACGTACTTGTGTCTATTTTGTAAATCATTTATAAAACCTGCATGTATTCTCATCCCAAAAATATTAGATTTTAAAAGTGGGACTATAACTCACTTTCACATATTTTTTACTTCGTCGGGAAGTAAGACTTGGCCACTGGTTGATTCACGAACCTATAACAATATATACATATATATCAAAGTATGTTCAAAATATATTTACAACACTTTTAACATATTTTGATGTTTTAAGTTTATTAAGTCAGCTGTCCTCGTTAGTAACCTACAACTAGTTGTCCACAGTTAGATGTACAGAAATAAATCGATAAATATTATCTTGAATCAATCCATGACCCAGTGTATACGTATCTCAGTATTGATCACAACTCAAACTATATATATTTTGGAATCAACCTCAACCCTGTATAGCTAACTCCAACATTCACATATAGAGTGTCTATGGTTGTTCCGAAATATATATAGATGTGTCGACATGATAGGTCGAAACATTGTATACGTGTCTATGGTATATCAAGATTACATAATATACAATACAAGTTGATTAAGTTATGGTTGGAATAGATTTGTTACCAATTTTCACGTAGCTAAAATGAGAAAAATTATCCAATCTTGTTTTACCCATAACTTCTTCATTTTAAATCCGTTTTGAGTGAATCAAATTGCTATGGTTTCATATTGAACTCTATTTTATGAATCTAAACAGAAAAAGTATAGGTTTATAGTCGTAAAAATAAGTTACAAGTCGTTTTTGTAAAGGTAGTCATTTCAGTCGAAATAACGACGTCTAGATGACCATTTTAGAAAACATACTTCCACTTTGAGTTTAACCATAATTTTTGGATATAGTTTCATGTTCATAATAAAAATCATTTTCTCAGAATAACAACTTTTAAATCAAAGTTTATCATAGTTTTTAATTAACTAACCCAAAACAGCCCGCGGTGTTACTACGACGGCGTAAATCCGATTTTACGATGTTTTTCGTGTTTCCAGGTTTTAAATCATTAAGTTAGCATATCATATAGATATAGAACATGTGTTTAGTTGATTTTAAAAGTCAAGTTAGAAGGATTAACTTTTGTTTGCGAACAAGTTTAGAATTAACTAAACTATGTTCTAGTGATTACAAGTTTAAACCTTCGAATAAGATAGCTTTATATGTATGAATCGAATGATGTTATGAACATCATTACTATCTTAAGTTCCTTGGATAAACCTACTGGAAAAGATAAAAATGGATCTAGCTTCAACGGATCCTTGGATGGCTCGAAGTTCTTGAAGCAGAATCATGACACGAAAACAAGTTCAAGTAAGATCATCACTTGAAATAAGATTGTTATAGTTATAGAAATTGAACCAAAGTTTGAATATGATTATTACCTTGTATTAGAATGATAACCTACTGTAAGAAACAAAGATTTCTTGAGGTTGGATGATCACCTTACAAGATTGGAAGTGAGCTAGCAAACTTGAAAGTATTCTTGATTTTATGTAACTAGAACTTGTAGAATATATGAAGAACACTTAGAACTTGAAGATAGAACTTGAGAGAGATCAATTAGATGAAGAAAATTAAAGAATGAAAGTGTTTGTAGGTGTTTTTGGTCGTTGGTGTATGGATTAGATATAAAGGATATGTAATTTTGTTTTCATGTAAATAAGTCATGAAGGATTACTCATATTTTTGTAATTTTATGAGATATTTCATGCTAGTTGCCAAATGATGGTTCCCACATGTGTTAGGTGACTCACATGGGCTACTAAGAGCTGATCATTGGAGTGTATATACCAATAGTACATACATCTAAAAGCTGTGTATTGTACGAGTACGAATACGGGTGCATACGAGTAGAATTGTTGATGAAACTGAACGAGGATGTAATTGTAAGCATTTTTGTTAAGTAGAAGTATTTTGATAAGTGTATTGAAGTCTTTCAAAAGTGTATAAATACATATTAAAACACTACATGTATATACATTTTAACTGAGTCGTTAAGTCATCGTTAGTCGTTACATGTAAGTGTTGTTTTGAAACCTTTAGGTTAACGATCTTGTTAAATGTTGTTAACCCAATGTTTATAATATCAAATGAGATTTTAAATTATTATATTATCATGATATTATCATGTATGAATATCTCTTAATATGATATATATACATTAAATGTCTTTACAACGATAATCTTTACATATATGTCTCGTTTAAAAATCATTAAGTTAGTAGTCTTGTTTTTACATATGTAGTTCATTGTTAATATACTTAATGATATGTTTACTTATCATAGTATCATGTTAACTATATATATATCCATATATATGTCATCATATAGTTTTTACAAGTTTTAACGTTCGTGAATCACCGGTCAACTTGGGTGGTCAATTGTCTATATGAAACATATTTCAATTAATCAAGTCTTAACAAGTTTGATTGCTTAACATGTTGGAAACATTTAATCATGTAAATATCAATCTCAATTAATATATATAAACATGGAAAAGTTCAGGTCACTACATATATGATCTTCATCCGATGATGTAGACAAATTCTACTTTAAAAACTCTCGGCCGTTCTACACACCCGTGCTGAAGTCGCTTAATCACCTACACCTGTATCAACCAAGATACCAATTCTTAGAGCCAAATATAAGCATATCACCACTCGTTCCATCATCCTTTAAAACATCCGACTCGTCAGCTACGTCACCATGATCACCTTCATCTCGAGCACAATTATATCTTCAATTGCTTGAGCCCATGTAATAACCCCGACCATTAATCCCGTATGGGGCATGGACGGTAAAAACCCTACACAGTTATACCCGCACCCCCTAACTGCTTGCCCAGGAGGAAAATGTACTAATCCCATACGGGGCATGGACGGTAAAACCCCCTCCCCTTTTTCCCCAAATGCGATGTGGGAAGAATGGTGCCATGGGTGGAACTTCATGGTAGGGATGAAATATATGGGTTACTATGTAGCCAACGGGGGTCGAACTCCTGACCTCCCCTGAAGGAGGCAGGCCGGCCACCAACCGTTGGACCACGCCACAAGTATATATAATATATACTTTTTGTACTTTTAGTGTATTTAAGTAACAAAGCATTAGGTACTATCGATTGATGACCTTGAACGGGGTGTCTAGTCCACAAGTACAATGCTTTTGTAATAGCAATGAAATCGATGGGGAACTCGATCAACTCAAACTCTGATGGATCACTGATCTTGTTAATCAAAATATTACAAACCGAAAAGAAGTCATCAAATTGATACATGAACCAAACTTGTGGGTATAGTCCAACTGTTCACCCCATGTTCTTTGTGTCATGGGATAGGGAGAGTTCATGGTTCGATCCTTAAGGATGACATGGTTTTTTCTGTAAACCAATTGAACACCAATAATGGTGGTATATATTGACCCTATAGGAAGGTTTTACCGGATTCGTTCATGGACCTCTACCCGGACCACTGCCCGAATGGATGTGTTCCCGGGTAACGCCGATCGGGTTCAGGTTTCCGCCCGAACGTGTATGTTACGTGCAAATGATGTGGGTCGTTAAAATAAATGATCTACTGATGTCAAAATAAATCGCGTTAAAAAAATATTGATATATAAACTTTAATTAATTTTTACTTTCCAGTTTTATCCTCAAATATATTTCAACACTAGAAATTGTGTAACACGTCATTAAGGGTAGTTTAGTAACTTCTAGTGTACTTATCAAACAAATTGTTGTTATATCGTATATGTATATGTATATGTATATGTATATGTATATGTATATGTATATGTATATGTATATGTATATGTATATGTATATGTATATGCATGTAAATGTGTATATATATATATATATATATATATATATATATCTTTAAAAGCATACATTATATTATATTATATTATATTATATTATATTATATTATATTATATTATATTATATTATATTATATTATATTATATTGTATTATATTATATTATATTATATTATATTATATAATATTATATTATATATACTAGTATAAGATTAGATTATTATAAATTACAACATTATCAATATCTTTCTAATTAAAAATGGCTTCCAAAAATTATACCCTAATCTGCTAGACGACGACGATCCTAATACTTCGAAATTCCGTACCTCGTTAATTCTTAATCGCTGGTGAGTATTCTTGATGCTGTTCTTGGATTTATATTTTTGTCATATATCATATATCTATGCTGTAAATTTGAACAAAAATCATGTAATAAAGACACTTATCGATTGGAACTATTCCAATTTGAAAGAACATCGAAACTTCATCATTTACTTGCATTATATGGTTTATGTAATCGTTATCTACATCCTTAGTAACGGCAATCGATACTTTGCAATCGAAGTGCAAAAAACGGTTATTTTGGTTCTGTTTGCTTAAAATTGCGATACAGAGTGTTTAACGAAGATGCTGTCTTATATTTTTTATAATACATATTCTATTTAACAATGTAATTTATCTGCATGGTATTTTCTAAAATTAGGGTTTTCTTGTTTTTAGTACCAAGGGTTCATGTGTTTAGGTTAAACATAAACTTTAGTATTGCAGTAACATTGTATCACATCTATATCATACGGGTTTCACAAAGGTATCTATCCATCAGTTGTTTAGCATTATGTTTTTTGTTGTTCAACAACTGTAATTTTAGTATGTCGCTTTGTATTTTCAGCAATACTGGAATACTTTTATTAGGTAAATGTATAATTGTGAAATGTTTATTAGATTTCTACATTTTCTTGTATGTAAATACCTTTAGTTATTATGTTGATCTAATGGTTAAACTTAGTACAAGTAACACTTTTTTCTTCCCAACACTGACATATTAATTTTATTGTTATATGGTGATATTACACATCAGCGAAAAACATGAGAAACTATGGTGGGCCACCTTCGTTTGTTCACGTCATCAATCCTCAAGACACTGAACAACTAGTAATTATTTTTAATTCACTAATAACAGATATATAGGTAATTACGTATTATATGCATTGCAGATTTCTCCTTTTTGGTAAATGTATAATCGTTAAATATTTTGTACAGATGTTGCCAACAGATTTTATCAATAGGCTATTTCTTAAATCTTGGTCTTCAAGGAACATATCTATTTACAGTAACACGGATTTAATCAAATTGAATATTGTCAACACGGGTGAAAGGGGTTTCATAACAACCGGGTCTAAGATTATGCAACAACTCAATTTAAGCTATGGTCATACAATATGCTTCACTGCCATTGAGGTTACTAAATGGGATTTGGTGGTTTATGGACGTGATATGTGCCAAAAAAACTATTTCGATCAAGCACTACTCAACAACCCTACTGGATTTCATCTTAAGCTGTTCAACCGTTCTCCATACTGGCGATACCCTTCTTTCATCAAACCCATAACTGATTCTGAGCTTACAGAACTGGTATTCTCATTTGATCTACATACCTCATATTTAATTCTAATTTCTATTAAAATAATATTAGTTTAAAATAGAAGGATATTTCTTTACATGATTACAACACTTGCCTGAACAATGGTCCCGTTGCTATTCTCTGCCTGAATCCCAAACAACCAACGTTTTCATAAACTCACTTGGATGCTATAGAGTAAAGGTAGAGGTTCAGTTAGGCCCATCTAATGAAATGGTGTTTACAACTGGGTGGAAACAAGTTATGGAAGATTTTATGCTTGAAACTAATGATTGTTTAATTCTGTATAAAATTGATGATATCAACTTTCATATGGTCATGTACGGTTATGATGGGTGTGAGTGGATAACTCCAGACATAAAACGCGTGGTGGAGATACAAACAGCTGCAAACAAATCAACCTCAAGTGTTTATGATATTACTGAAACTGATGAAGAAATGAAACAAGAACCGGATGTCGAGTCTGACGACATAACAGTTTTTTTTGGTGCCATATGGATGTTACTTGGTATGCTTCTTACACTCTCTTATGGTATTAAATTTCAATATTATATGCTCACAATATATAACACAACTTTAGATTTAATGCATTTTACTTTCCAATTGTACTTTCATTTTTCGTAGGAATTCCCGTCTGCTTTTGTTGGTCTGCGTGGATGTTAGAACCCCGGGAATTGCATAGATTGTGTGCTAAGCCTTGTAATGGTGGGATATAGACGAGAGCTATATATATCCCACAAGGCAACCTTAGAAGTGAGCAATTCACACACATAGCCAAAGATTTGTAAAGCTGTTCAAGGAAGTTGTGGAATAGAATTCTAGTTTTCTCTCTACAATCTTCCTACATTCACACACATTCATACGATATTCATCCTAACACACCTCAACATTTGGTATCAGAGCAAAAGCTTTTAGCATCGATCCGAATATCGTGTGAATCTTCATATCACATTCAAACTGAATGTTCATATCTTCAAACAATCTTCATACTCATCTTCATATCTTCATCGAATATTCAAACAAATCTTCTAATCTTCAAACTCAAAAATTACCGAATTCGAATTTTATTTTAACTTTGCCGAATCTCATCAAATATTCACAAATACAAAAATAAAATAAAAAATAGAATACCGAATCTATTTTTTTTCCTTCCAAACAACTACAGTAACCTCAATCATCTCTCATCTTCAACCTTACACAAATCAACATCGATCATCAAATAAAAAAATATATATATCGAATCTCATAAAAAGGATACTGTACCGAGTTTATTAAATAAACTTCACATCTCAAACCTACAGTACTCGTATTCTTCTTTTCATCCTCCAAATTAAATTCATCAAAAGGAGATACATGTACAAATTGAGATCAAAATCGAGCTTCTAATCAATATTCTAAATCTCGTTCATCATATTTCATCTACAACAACATATTTGAACTGAATCCGTTGATGTTTATCATTCTTCAAAAACACTAACCGTTTTGGCCTCTGGATCGTTTCGGAACGAATTAAAGAAATCTAAAATCACAGAGTTGTTGCAAATCACTTCGTGATACTCGCTGTAAAATATCATATCTTAATTTGAAGAATCGACTTCGAATTCGAGAGTCAAAGGTCCAGATATGAAAGTCAAACGAATTTTCATCAATCAAATTCGTGATTTATGTGTTGTTACAAGTTCAATTGGTGTTTGTCGAGCATTAGGTGAACGATTTCACACATTTTTTATGAAGGAACAGTGACTTGAAAGTGCTTATAATTGAAGATCAAGTTTCAAGCTCATATGTTGATAAAAGTTGCTGTTCGAGCATGATTCTTCAAATTTGGTCATGTTTTGGAATTAAATTCATCTCAACAAATCTTAATCGCTGCCTATAGCTTATTTTTCAATCAACTTTGAAGCTCAAATTCATCATATTCGAATTTCACAAAATTTGGTGTTAATCTTCAAGAACACATTCGGTATTGATAATTGAATATGCTTCGGTATCCAAACTCGGTATAAGCTTCGGTATCCAGGCTTGGTTATTGCTTCGGTATCTCATTCTGTAGATCATTGGTATTATTGGATTGATACAGTTATAATTGGGTTCCTCAATAATAATTGGGCTTACCGAATCTGAATTACTAATTGGGATTAACAAATCCTTGGGCCCAACAGCTTACCGAATACTTAAAGCCCAACAACTCAACTTTGGTGGCATTTTTACATCTTTAGTCCCTGATAAGTTTGAAGTTTTTGCAACAGCAGTCCTTTACTGAATCTGAGTGCAAATTTGACATTTTCAGCCCCTCTCTGTTTATCAGAATTTACAAGGGTGGTCCCTTACCGAATCTAGATTAACGAGGAGTTAACAAAAGTTAACGAAACGTTCAAAAACAAAATTTGATTCACCGGAATCATATTTTGAGGGGGAGAAAAGGCGATAATACTTGATATTATTCAACGTTTCATGATGATGAAACCCGATTTCATTGTGATATTCAATCATCGAGACAAGAGATGTTATTGTTGTTACAACACTCTCGAAAAATGTTCTTTTATCAGATATGTGGAAGCGATAAAAGCTACAAATCTTGAGTCGATTGCTTTGTTAATGACTCCACCCGAACCATCGTCTGTTGAAGAGACTGCACATTATGAATATAGTTGTTCGTGCCACAACAGAAGCAAACGTTCCAATTGTATCTTTATACAACACAAACTTCATCAACAACTTCAAACAGAACTTCAACAAATGAGAGAACAAGAAGATCAAACGACATCTTCAAAGATTTCCAAGTTGCAAGCTCAAATCAAAGAACTGGAATCTCTCGTTGCATACAGTAAATCAGAATCTGAAAAGCTTCAAAAGCAAGTGACTACTCTTCAAAGTGACTTAGAGAGTCAAGCAAAGACTTACAAAGAAAAAGATGAGAGTAACGCTCACATCATCCAGGATCTTCGTTCACAGGTTGTTGAAAAACTAATACTTTCCAAGGAACGTGAGCTTGATTCAAAGATCATCACTCAACTTCGCAATCAAAATCAAACATTAATGTGTGACTTTGAGAAACGCATCTCTGAGTTACAAAAGGAGTTAGATGTTAAATCAACACCAATTCCGAAACCCAAAATGGTGTCACTAGGAGTTAATACTGATCCAATATCAGTAGTGGATGCATCAACGATGATGATTCCGAATTCTCTTCAAACGGTTAAGAAGAAGGTCATCAAGACGAAATCCACTCCTCCTACAGTTCCTAAACTAAAGATAACATTTTCCTCGAGCAAAAAGATTTATTCCGGTTATGAAACCAACGTGAATCGTCCGTTTCTGAAAACCACATATGGAAAGAATGGAGAAATTACGGGTTATCGCGATCAATATGGTTGGTTTCCACACAAAACCAAGAAGTCATCCATAGGTCCGAGAAAAACCCCTCGTACCAAAGTTGACCTAGTTTCTCAAACTTCAAAGATTCAGTTTCCAAAACAAGTGTCAATCAAAGTTGGCACCACACCCATTTCCGCATCAACAAAAACCAAATACTCTTTTCAAGAGTTACTCAAGTTTAATTCAAGATCTGTGAATATGGCTAAAACTTCATTCCCTTCTGTGCCACCGGAACTATTCTCGAAAGCTAAACCAAATGTCCCGACAAAGTGGAGTGAAGAATCCATAGATGCAATTGATAATACCTACAATTGGTATTTCAAACGAAGATGATTTGACTTCACTACGGTTTCTATATACTTCTGTATGGGATCCGATCTTCAAAGAGATGTTAAACATCATATCTTGACTGACGTAACTTGTCAAGGGGGAGAAAGTGTTCTTATTTTCAGGGGGAATATCAGTTATTCTTTCTAGGGGGAGTGAACACATGCTTACCATGATTCCTGACTCTGATACCTTGATTAAGTTTCCACATTAGTTAAGGGGGAGCTATGCATGAAGATTCAACGCCGATTATCTTTGCGTAGGCTCTGACACCCTTTCCCTCTCAGATCAAAATATGCTTAAGGGTTAATCACATTTTAAGGGGGAGATATAAGGGAAAGTATGAGATCTTCAACAATTTACAAATTTAAAAAAGATTCTCAAGAAGTCCGTTGAAGCTCCAAGAATTCAAGAAATTCAAGATCGTCAACAACGGCTACATACATAAATCGAAGAATAGACTTGTAGTTTTAGATCTTTTGTATGTAATTTGTAAGGTTGCTAAATTTTTGCACACAATCAATGCAAAGGGGGAGATTGTTAGAACCCCGGGAATTGCATAGATTGTGTGCTAAGCCTTGTAATGGTGGGATATAGACGAGGGCTATATATATCCCACAGGGAAACTTTAGAAGTGAGCAATTCACACACATAGCCAAATATTTGTAAAGGTGTTCAAGGAAGTTGTGGAATAGAATTCTAGTTTTCTCTCTACAATCTTCCTACATTCACACACATTCATACGATATTCATCCTAACACACCTCAACAGTGGAGTAAACGACGTTTGTACTGTCATTTACGGAAATGCTCAAGGTGACCTATTTCATTGGTATGTTAAAGAAGATAAAACCAAGAATCTGCCAAATCGCTACGTGTACGGTGGTTGGCTCAAATTTGTAGGAGATAATAATTTAAACCCGCGTGATGTGTGTGAAGTTGTATGGAAAGGTGACATCAGTGAGTTTTGACTGGTTGGTGTTAGAAAACATACTTGGATGTAACCCGTTCAATCTATGCTAGATGCAGAATGTTGTGCTAGCTATATTGTGTATTTGTGTTTTGATACAATTGGCGACGTTGTTAAGATTACTTAATTAAACTACCGTATATGTAATTAAGCGTTGCTTAACATGTATGTAATTAAATATCGAACTTTATTGCAAACTACCGTCTATTGATAACAACTTGCTATCCTTTATTGCATATTAAACAATGCAAAACATATCATATTTCAGGCACCACTCAACCAAAATTGTTAAAGTACTATAATGACCAATTTAACCTTTGAGGATAATTTTACCATTAAATGATAATTTTACCAGTTTGATGATATTTTGAACTCATAATGCCTAATTTACCCTTATACGCCGAAAATTTAAAAACCCTCATAGTAACTAAAAAATTACCATTTCTTGATAATTTAATAACCTCATAATTAACAATATACTCTTAGATGATAATTTAACGTATAAATTTGTTAGGTTTAGTTTACTGGTTTCGAGAGATGTCCGGGATTGCCTATTGTATTTTGTTTCTTCTTATTTATCTTATCGAGAAAAAGATCATGTTATAAAGATCCTTGTTTAGCTAGTGGGATAAATATGAAGTTCATATACGTATCTAAAAGGAATTAACTACAAATATGACTAAATATACATAGCATAATACTTGATTATACTATATAATACTTGATTATAAATTTAGTAACTAATGACCAAATTACCCTTTGATTATGATTTCACGATATAATGATGATTTAGCAACGTTGTACGCAGAATGGCAGAAGTTAATTGAGTGTTCTCAAGTAACAAAAGCAATATTTAAGCCAATAATACATGATGATGGGTCAATCTCGCCAAATCTACAGTTTACAGATCAAAAAATCATAATTGGGCATACGTTATCTACGGCATGTAAAGAAAAATTATACAACATTTTGGCAACAAATTTAGATGTTTTTGCATGGCAACCGTCTGATATGACCGGTGTTCCAAGGGAAGTGGCTGAACATAGGTTAAATGTGAATCCTAACATACATCATGTTTGTCAAAAGAAACGAGGCATGACGCCAGAAAGAAGCAAATTCCTCCGTGATGAGGTACGAAGTTTGGTGGATGCTGGGATCTTGCGAGAGGTAAAATATTAGACATGGGTGGCCAATCCAGTCATGGTTAGGAAGCCGGACAACTCATGGCGGATGTGTGTGGATTTCACACATATCAATAAAGCATGCCCAAAGGATAATTATCCCTTACCTGAAATTGATTGGAAGGTTGAATCATTGGCAAGGTATCGATTTAAATGTTTCTTAGATGCAGCTAAGGGGTATCATCAAATACCTATGGCTTTAAAAAATGAAGACAAAACGGCTTTTCACACGACGGAAGGTATATTCTGTTACATGAAAATGCCTTTTGGACTAAAAAATGCAGGAGCAACATATCAACGACTTATTGATATGGCTTTTAAGGATCAAATTGGGCAAAATCTGGAAGCGTATGTGGACGATATTGTTATAAAAAGTCATACTGAAGAAAAGATGTTGCAAGATATACAAGAGACTTTTGCATCTTTGCGAAAAATCAACATGAAATTAAATCCCAAGAAGTGTACGTTTGGTGTGGAAGAAGGAAAATTTTTAGGTCATATAGTTACAGACCGGGGTATTAAAGCTAATCCTAAGAAAATTCAAGCAATTGAAGACATGAAATCGCCGGTCAGCAAGAAAGACGTTCAAAGATTACATGAATGTTTAGCAGCATTAACAAGATTTCTGTCCAGAGCATCTGAAAAGTCGCTTCCATTCATGAAGGTGTTAAAAGGCTGTCTAAATAAAAAAGATTTTGTATGGCCGGCGGAAGCCGAAAATGCATTCCAAGAGGTCAAGCAGTTGTTGAAAACGTTACCCACATTAACAACACCAAAAGAAGGGGAGACCTTAATTTTGTATTTAACTGTCTCAAAAGAAGCAATTAGTTCTGTCTTAATCGCAGAACGGAACGGTGTGCAAATGCCCATATATTTTTTTAGCAAAGTATTGCAGCTCAGTGAAATGAATTATCCACCACTTCATCGCATGGTTTATGCCCTTGTGCATACTGCACAATGTTTACGAAGGTATTTTCAAGGTCATCCTATCTTGGTCTTAACAGATCAACCGTTGAAGCAAATACTCCAGCATCCAGAATCATCTGGTCGTCTAGCAAAATGGGCCATCGAGTTGGGGGAATATGAAATCAATTTTGCTCCCCGAAATGCAGTTAAAGGACAAATTTTTGCAGATTTTAAATCTCCTGGAAACAAATGAAAAAGTGGAATACGACAATAAAATGGCACCACAACAGCATGTGTGGGAATTAAACACTGATGGGGCCTCCAGTGAAGAGGGAACAGGTGCAGGACTGGTTTTAACAAGTCCAGACGGAGAAGAGTATACTTATGCATTAAAATTTTGTTTTTATGCGTCCAACAACGAAGCAGAGTATGAGGCATTACTCTCCGGCTTACGCATAGCAGTAGAAATGGGCATAACAAATTTACGAGCATATGTTGATTCTCAAATTGTAGCCCAGCAGGTTAATGGAACATTTGATGCAAGGGATACATCAATGAGGCAATATGTAAAGTTGGTGGAGGCAATTTCAAAGAAATTTGATATTCTTGAAGTCGTGCAAATCCCTCGAAATAAGAATAAGAAGGCTGGCGTCTTAAGCAAACTAGCTACTTTAACCTTTGATCATTTACACAAACGAGTGTTAGTTGAGGAACTTAAGAAAAAATCAATACATGAAAAACCAATTATGGCGATAGTTGAAGGTACTAAGGAAACTTGGATGACGCCATATTTGAGGTATTTGCATGACGGAGGGTTACCCATTGACAAGGCGGACACCAGACGGATAAGAGTAACAGCACCAACGTATGAAGTAGTTAATGGTGCTCTTTATCGAAAGTCTTACAATGGTCCATTGTTAAGATGTTTAACCAATGATGAAGCATTAAAGGTAGTCAAAGAAATGCATGAATGAGTTTGTTCTCAACACTCCGGCTTTCATACTGTGGCATCACGGATTATGTGGCAAGAATATTTTTGACCTTCCCTTTATCGAGATGTTGCAGATATCATAAAAACATGTGAGAATTGTCATAGGAATGGTACAGTTTAGCGTCTCTCAAAATATGACTTGATACCAGTGTCATCCGCTTGGCCGTTCTGCAAGTGGGCGATAGATATTGTGGGATCATTCAATAGAAGCACTGGCAATGCTAAGTTCTTGGTGGTAGTAATTGATTTTTTCACAAAGTGGGTTGAAGCAAAGGCTTTAGCAAAGATTACAGGAGAAAATGTCAAGAAGTTTGTGTGGCATGATATAGTGTGCCGTTATGGGGTTCCAAATGAAATAGTCAGTGAAAATGGCAAACAATTTGCAGAGAATCCATTTCGAAGTTGGTGTGAAGAGCTAGGAATAAAGCAAAACTTTACATCTGTTGCTCATCTCAAGCGAATGGATAAGTGGAGGTTACCAATAAAGAAATTGTTGTTGGCATTAAGGCACGGTTAGGATTAAGTCAAACTGGTTGGGTGGACGAACTGTCAAATGTGCTATGGGCACACCGGACAACTCCAAAGCGGAGCACGGGGGAAACACCCTTCAGTCTGGTATATGGTACAGAAGCAGTAATACCAGCCAAAATATGTGTCCCAACACAACGCATTATGGCATTTGATATTGAAGCTAATTCTGAAGCATTAAGGGACAATCTCAATTTGTTGGAGCAAAGACGATTGATGGCCGCCATCCGGCAAGCAGATCACAAGCATAAAATGGAAAAATATTACAACAAGAAAGTAAAGCATACACAATTTGCAGTTGGTGATCTGGTGCTACGGGATAATGAGGCAAGCAGGCAAATCAAATTTGGAAAGTTAGCACCAAAATGGGAAGGACCTTATAAGGTCACAAAAGTAAATCAGAACGGATCATACATGCTTGCTGCACCATCCTGCGAGCAATATGAAAGAGCTTGGAATGCAATGAATTTAAAGAAATTTTATGCGTAGTACTATATGCATGGGCGGCTTGATCACCTGTCAAATGCATGAGATATAGTCATAAATGTAAAAATTTCTTTATGAATATGAATAACAGCAATTATTCTTATGGCAATATTTTTCATAAATTTTATCCGGCCAAGGATTTTTTAGCCCAGGTGTCACATAGCTGTGTGTCATCCATACCTGCAGAAAGAAAGATAACCTTTCGGTGGTAGAAGTGCAATCATACTCAAAATGCTTGTATTGATAGTGAGACATGTAGAACTCACTAAAGCATCGAAGCGTTAAAGCGAATCTACAAAAATGTCATGACACAAAACTTATATACACAAGCTACAAAGCAAAATGGATAACGAACAATAGCGTCCTGCAAGATATTTGAAGGCAAAAATAGTTCACAACTTTTCCTCATGAGTTTCATGACGGAAAGCGTATAATGGAAAATACAAATTCAATGTATGAAAGCATAATCGTTGCAAAGTAACATATTAATATTACATGCATTTTTCTCTCTGAATGTGTTAAAAGCTTCAGACATTTTACTAGTAATTATAGCAAGAACAATATTAGAAGATATAAAAAGCATATATAAACATAATATTTCATTCATTTTGAGGGGTGTAATTCAGTACATCGTCTATGGTTACATCCGGCTTTTTACAAAGGATTTCAAGATCAGAAAACCTCATATTCTCTATCAGTGCACCGGCTGCTGCATCAGCTTCTGTCATAGCATTTTCATTGATCTTTGATGTAATAGCTACAGGCATTGGATTTGGAAGTTGTGGTAGTTTCCTCTTCATAAAATTGAAAAAACTTAACCGTTCAGCAGATTTAGCAAAGCGGACGAACTCACGGATCCTGTGAGATAACGCTTGGCAGTTAAAAATAGGGTTAACAAGGGCAGGAATCCCAGCAATTATACGTCTTTCATTATCCTCTTTGGCTTTAAGTTGTTCTTTCAGAGCATTATTCTTCTTTACTAATTCTTCAATCCTGCTTAAGTGTTGATTTTCTCTGAAAGATAGTTCTTTCACTTGTTTACTATATTCTGCCCTCTGCGTGTTACAGTTCTCATAATGCCGCTTCATCATATCATAATCCCTCTTTAAAGATGTAGCTACTTGTTCCAGCTTGGTTATTTTCTCTTTTTCAGCTGATAGTTTCTTATTTGTGGTAATTTCATTACTTTGTAATTCAGATAGGCGTTGAAGATCATTTAATCCAGAAGCAATGTTAAGAATGATATTTTGTGCCTTAACCTTCTTAGCATCTGCATCAAATAGGCTGCTGAAAAATTGGGCTAGTGAAGGACATACCATGGCGTTCAAAAAATTCATGAAATCCTCGTAAGAATGTGGTGGTCCCTTTAGAAAGGAGGAAAGTATATTTGTATCAAGGTTGGGAAGCATAATTTGTTTTTGAGAAGAACTAGTGTCGGCTTCTTGTTGAGCGGATGGCGGAGCGTTTTGACCAGTTCTTCTTCTCTTGGCGGAAGGCGGAAGAGTTACTAGTGTAGTGCCTTGGTGTGATGCAGTAGCTGTTGGAGATAAAGGGAAATTGTTACTTATAAAAGAGTTCCAATACGATTCACAAGATCTCAAAGGTGGCATAATGTATAAAGAGGGGTTTGGATTGTAAAATCCACCAGTACTGGGCCTAAAAGAAACAAATTCAGGTTTTGGTCTAGTATTTTACATAATTTAGTGCTATCATTCTCATTACCCGAGGCACGGCGTTCTCTAGAAGCAATTTGATTCATACCTATGTTCCTCTTCTTCTTCCTCCTCCCTTGCACCATCCTTTTCAGGAATGGGAGTGTCGTCAACAATTTTTTGTGTGGTAAAATTAAGTTGCGAATAAGATAATGATTGCATGGCAGTAAGCGGAGTAATTTCTGCAAAAGTTTAAAAGTCACAGTGGTTAGTTGGATAAACAAAAAGAAGCATCTTATAAAGCATATGTAGCAAAAATAAGCACTTACTCTTTCTCCCAGCAAGAATGCAGGCATAACCTTGTGTAATATCCCAATCCTGGCTTACAGATGTCAATGATAACATATGTTCTCCATACTTGACATCGTTGATTTTTTCCGATTTCAGTTTTTTAAGCAAAGCATTCTCTTTGTTATTTAATCGTGGAAATGTAACTGATATGGGATGAATGTATTGACGCCAAACTCGAACACATGAGTACTTATTATCAATTGAATCTTCATTTATAAAGATAAAAGAAGCGTGCCAATCATGGGAAGGATGATCAAGTGCAGGTCTTAGAAATCCATCAACTTTGTTGAAAGTAACCAACCTTTTTCGTAAGAGGCTATACGTACCAAAGAGCAAAATATCAGAATAGATGGCACTATATTACTCGCATGGCAATACATCTCAAAAATGAGGATTTTTCGAATAGCTGCTGGTTCGAATTGACCAACAGCAACACCATAAAACTTACAGACTTCTAAGAAGAATGGCGTAAATGGCAATCGCAAACAAAAATTGAAGAATGAATGACCATAGACAGTAACCTTGCCTGGAGGGGGTGAGCAGGCCCTAGCATTAGTTGCAGGAATTATTGGATCAAAACCAACTAATCTAGGAAAGTATCGCAATAACAGAGCCAAATATTTATCGTTCACTCTGCTATGAATAGTTGCAACGTCATGTGTTGTCGCCATTAAAGTTTTAATAAAACAGAAAGTAAAGAAGGTATTGATGGTAAAAGATGAAGACTGTAGAAAAAAGCTGTAAAAGTGAAAGATCGATTAGGGTTTTTTGGTGGTTAAAAAGGGAAAAGATGTGACAAGCTGTGATCGGTGGTGATTTTGGGGGTTTAATTTTCAACCGCACACGTGTATGGACACAATTAAAAGGCGAATACAAAGAAATGCCTTTTTACAGCTAGAGGCGCGTGGGGTATTATAGCCATGTAAAAACAATCATCACAATGTCAGTAAAAATCCTTCTGTCATTAATGCTTGAAACATTTTCTCGATGCAAATGGGCAATGTGACGGCTTGTTTGAGATGCGTTATCAAAAGTTTAATAACTTAATCATTTTTCAAATGCTTAAGTCATTAAACTTGGAGGACTTAATGGTGTATCCTATCGTATACATGCATAAGGGCACATAGATCGCATGAAATTAGCATCAGAAACACTGAGAATAATAGTTTTGTGAAACTATCCATCAAGCGCTCTCCGCTGTATAGGCTGCTTCCGTCATGCATAAGCCCTGAAGGCCGCCTAGCGCTTAAGCCCTGGCCGGAGAGCGCCACATTTAGCGCAAACTTCGGATCACAAATAACAGAACGTAACATCATCTGACACGTGTCCCCAAACAATCCGGTGGATCTATCACTATAAATAGACCCCTTGGGTCATTATTTTACACATTCAGACATTCTGACAACTTGTGAGCAGAGACTTCACCTTTCTCTCTCTCACAGTACTTTCTCTCACTAGAAGTCATCCGGCTAACAGCTATACGCTCAACGAATAAAAAATTGATAAACCCACCCCACAAGTTTCTATACTTGTGAACCGGGTCTGCAGTGATTATTTCCCGAGGGTAAAAATCAATCGACAACACTTCCCCACTCTTAGCTAGATCACTTCTAGTATTGTGTTAATACACTAAGCCTTACCTCATAAGGAAATATGTGTTAACAGGCTTCTTAAAACAATTTATGGTTGGCTAGTTTTTAATTGTATCTTTGTATTTATGGCTGGTGAAAACTAAGTAATTCTGTCAGATTGAAACAATTTATGTCATATTATGTTTGTAAGTTGTTAGTGCATCTTTGCAACTTGAAACAATGTAATCGTCCTTTTGGTTATGGTTTTTGATTGGTACCCATGTTCCATTAGTCTATTACAAGTTACTACTTTGTAATATTAACTTTGAACAAATTTATGTTGTTTGCTTTTGGTTGTTTGAACTTGAGATTTGAACTAGAGAATACAAAAATGTTCTATTAAGTCATTGGATCTTCTCATTATAGGACCCTTTTTAAAAAGGTCACAAGTTATCATAAGACCTTTAAAAAAGTATCCTATTAGTTATACCTTAGCGGTTTTATGTAAAAAAAAAAAAAAAAAAAAAAGAGAAAAACCTTTCAGGTTAACACAATGGGTCAAATGGTTGTCATATTGGTATGTAAAGGAGATGTCGTGGGTTCAAGTCCCTGCTCCACTTTGATTGTTTTACTTTTTATAAAACACTTGATTGTTTATTACTAGTTCATGATTTTGGAGTTAATAGGACTAAAAGGTCCTATTTAATCCCATTATAGGACCCTTTTTAAAAATGTCACAATTTATGATAGGACCTTTAAAAAGTGTCATATTAGTTATACCCTTTAGGACCCTAAATAAATTCCGTCAATCAACATATAGGACACCATTAATAAAAGGTCCTATTTAATCCCATTATATGACCCTTTTTAGAAATGTCACAAGTTATGATAGGACCTTTAAAAAGTGTCCTATTAGTTATACCTTTTAGGACCCTAAGTAAATTCCGTCAATCAACATATAGGACACCATTAATAAAAGGTCCTATTTAATCCCATTATAGGACCCTTTTTAAAAAGGTCACAAGTTATGATGGGACTTTTAAAAAGTGTCCTATTAGTTATACCTTTTAGGACCCTAAGTAAATTTCGTCAATCAATATATAGGACACCATTAATAAAAGGTCCTATTTAATCCCGTTATAGGACCCTTTTTAAAAATGTCATAAGTTATGATAGGACATTTGAAAAAGTGTCCTATTAGTTATACCTTTTAGGACCCTAAATAAATTCCGTCAATCAACATATAGGACACCATTAATAAAGGTCCTATTTAATCCCATCATAGGACCCTTTTTAAAAGGTCACAAATTATGATAGGACCTTTGAAAATGTGTCCTATTAGTTATACCTTTTAGGACCCTATGTAAATTCCGTCAATCAACATATAGGACATAGTTACTAAAAGGTCCTAAAAGGTAGTCTGTTAGGACCCTTTCCATAACCCTGTTAGGACCCTGAAATAATGGTCCTAATATGTAGTTTTTTAGGACCTTTGCATTTTTGACCAAATAAATATTGGTCCTATAAGCCCGTTTTTCTTATAGCGTGTTGAGTGAACATTGGTCACAAACGGAAGGAGTATGTCGGGTCAAGTTGACAAAACATTATGTAAACTAACAATCATTTCATCATACTAATGAGATCATACCAATCTAAACATTATACAGCATTACAGTTGATATACTGAAAGTAAAGCAGATAGAAACCTAATAGGTACCTAAACAGTTGATATAACTTAAGCCAAGAGCAACAATCAAACAAGAACATGCAATAGGTTTGGGTCACACAGTTAAGGCACTAACTAGATCTTAATAGCTCCTAAGAGGTCTATTTGAAACAATTAATAGGTATACTAGGTCATTCATGTCTTAATTCCTAAGTTCCGTGTCCTAAAAGCGCATTAGATGCCTCTCGGGAACTCCGACCATACCGAGTTCATAGAATCTTCAGGTACAGTATA
Source organism: Rutidosis leptorrhynchoides (assembly GCF_046630445.1). Taxonomy (NCBI): domain Eukaryota; kingdom Viridiplantae; phylum Streptophyta; class Magnoliopsida; order Asterales; family Asteraceae; genus Rutidosis; species Rutidosis leptorrhynchoides. The sequence goes on from NC_092339.1 coordinate 260,579,822, forward strand.
ACCAAGGGTCTTAATCCTATGAAGTAGCTAAGTTCGTATAGGTAGACAAGTCCTAATCACAACCTAGGTTTGTCAATCCTTAAGATGCTAGGATACAGATCTATCGGGGTCACAAAGTCAGTATAACAACAGTAATCTTACTAATTTAACATAATTACGCAAACCCAAACTTCTATCATGGCAACATACAGATTGATTAAGCTAACATGGTAATATCGGAATGCATTATTAAACATAAATGATAACAATACATGTTTAACTAATAAGACAAGCGTTTCGGATAAAAACCTGAAAAGGCTGAAGAAATTTGCCCGAGATCGCAGGGACTCGCCGGGATATCCTCCGGAAAATAAAAGCTAAGCTAACTACTACTAAAAACTAACTAAAATACTTGAAAATCTAAATTGAAGTACAAATTGAGTGTGTGTAAAAATGAATGCAAATGACCCCTTAAATAGGCAAGGTTTTTGCTGTCATACGGCTGGCAGGCCGTATGACAAGCGGTATGGCCTGCCCGTATGGCATGGAAAACTGTTTTATGTGGCCGGATGCTGGCATGCCGTATTTGATTGTGGGAAATCCGTATGGCCAGCTGGATGGCATGCCGTATGGCCCCTCTGGTCTGCTATTTTTCCGGGATCGTAACTTGGTTTCCTGGTTTGTAACTTGTCTTTCACTGTTTTCGCTCTAGAATCTTCGTTTTAGCTTCGATTTTCTTGATTCTTTTTGCATCGCCTTTGTAATTACTTAGTCTACAAAACCAACCAGAAAAGCGATTATTTTGCCGACAAAGTTTGGAACTTTATTGATTTAGGGCTTAGTATCGGGAGTAAAAACGTGACTTTTTGGCCGACATCACAGCCGCCGACAGAACTATATTCTTTCCAAATTTTACAGAAACCTAATTGTTCTATACTCCGCCGCCGACTAGCCATTGAGAGTCACCGGCTTGGAGTGTTTAACATACGAATTTTCTAAAAAGCCATAGACAATAGTCAAATAATTTCTGGATTTTTAGGGTTTTTGGTCGCTGACTATTTCCACCCAGCCGTCGTCCCAACTTAAACAAAAGTTAGTCCGAATGTTCAAGGTTCACCAGTGCAATTAAACACTAGAAATGAATAAACACATAAAATGCATAACTAAAAGCATAATTAAATAAGGGAAGAGCAATTATCGAATTGATAGACAAGGTACATGAAAAGAGAACTTCAAACTTGTGTTAATCTTCAAATAGTAGTCGGCGGAAAAACTTGGGCCGCCGGCCTAAGTGTCTTGTTGACCAAGGTCTTTGACTGCGTTAAAATTCGAAATTTTTTTAGTCAGTCGCCGGCCTAAATACTCCATCTACTTTCCTAAAAGTGGTTTTGGGCCGCCCAACCCATCTTTAAGAGTTGTGGATCTTCATCTTACAAAAACAAATGTTAATAAGTATCTCTATTATAAGTAAGGATCTTAATAAAATAATGTTGATGTTTATTTATATGTAAGTGAGTATCCACGATATAATAAATGTACCCATACCATATTATTGCGGATGTGTACTTTGATCATTTTACGGCTCTATTGAGTCGACAGCAATCGTCAATTTATTGGGGACTTGACTAACTCTTAGAGCCTAAATTAAATTCCAGACAGGATTTAAAATCCATGAAAATTTGATTCTATTATTTTCATGGCATCTTTTATTATTTTTATCTTAGTATTTTTTAAAAAAAAAACTTTTTCCTACTTAAAGGTCAGAGGTTCTCTCGAAAGCAATCATTTATCTGTCGAATAAAGAGAGGGATGACTTTCTCTACTCTTGAGAATGCTTCACTCTGAGTGGAAAAATAACTTGTCTTTATTCTCGGATAAGGGAAAGATTATCTACATATCACCTCCTCCATACACTACTTATGTGATATTGAGTTTTGTTGTTGTCGTTGTTGTGTACTTTGATCATAGTAACATTTGTATATATTCTTATGAAGATATTCGAAAAAAAATTAAAATAGAAAACTGTTATAATTCAGTAGGCTTATAACTACCTTTAGTGACATGTTATAATTTAGTAGGCTTATAACTACCTTGAGTGACGTGTTATAATTCAGTAGGCTTATAACTACCTTTAGTGACGTAGTTTTTGACTGTGGACTATTGATAATTATTAGAAGATATATATATATATATATATATATATATATATATATATATATATATATATATATATATATATATATATATAGTATATATGAAATATATATATCAGAAGTGCAAGTTTACATCGTTCCATATTTATACCATAATAATTTACTGTACAAATAGTAATAATATTGAAATATTCGTCATCCGTTATTGACTTTGATATCATAACACTCCCCCTTGGATGATATTTTATTAGAGAGTAACTAGTACTGCCTCGTTAAAAACCTTACTAAAGAAAACCCAGTGGGGAAAAAACTTTAGCTAAGGGAAAAAGAGTGCAGCATTGAGTTGACTCCCCCTCAAGTAGACATCGTTTGAGTTGTTACATTTTTCGAACATGTCTCATGCCAATATTATGAACGTGTGTTTTAAAAGTAGCAGTTGGGAGTGCTTTGGTAAAAAGATCAGCAGAGTTTTTACTGGATTGAACATATCTCATTTCAATCTGATTGTCCTTAATGAGATCTTGAGTGTATGAGAAGAATTTAGGAGGTATGTGTTTTGTCCGGTCACTTTTGATATACCCTTCTTTCATCTGTGCTATGCAAGCTGCATTATCTTCAAAGATAGTTGTTGGGCTTTTATCGCGTTCTAGTCTACAAGAATCAGTAATGAGTTGTGTCATTGATCTCAACCAAAAACATTCTCGAGTGGCTTCATGTAATGCAATCACTTCGGCATGATTTGATGATGTTGCAACAAGTGTTTGTTTTTGAGAACGCCATGATATTGCGGTACTTTCATTTAGGAATACATATCCATTTTGAGATTTAGCTTTATGTGAATCAGATAATAACCTGCATCTGCATAACCAACTAAATCTTGTTTTGAATCGTTAGAATATAATAATCTCAAATCAGCAGTTCCTCGAAGGTAGCGAAATATGTGTTTGATACCATTCCAGTGTCTTTTGGCAGGTGCTGAGTTGAACCTTGCTAACAAATTCACTTCAAAAGAAATGTCAGGTCTTGTACAATTTGTAAGATACATAAGAGCTCCAATTGCACTAAGATATGGCACTTCTGGTCCCAGGATATCTTCATGATCTTCACAAGGACAAAATGGATCAGTGTCAACATTAAGTGATCTAATAACCATAGGAGTACTTAATGGTTTTGCCTTGTCCATATTGAAACGTTTTAAAATCTTTTCTGTATAAGTTGTTTGATGTACAAGTAAACCATTAGGCATATGCTCATTCTGCAAACCAAGGAAATACTTGATTTTTTCGAGATCTTTCATTTCAAATTCTTTCTTTAGAAGTTGAATGGCTTCATGGATCTCTTTATTTGTACCTATGATATTAAGATCATCGACATAAACGGCTATGATCACATATCCGGATGTTGTTTTCTTAATGAATATACATGGGCAAATAAGATTATTTGTATACCCTTTGCTTATCAAGTAATCACTTAATCGTTTATACCACATGCGACCCGATTGTTTCAACCCATATAAAGACTTTTGTAACTTGATTGAGTACATTTCTTTGGGTTTTGCATTGGTTGCTTCTGATACCTTAAATCCTTCAGGTATCTTCATATATATATCATTATCAAGTGATCCATATAGATAAGCAGTCACAACATCCATGCGATGCATTTCTAAATTTTTAGAAACTGTCAGGCTGATTAAGTATCTAAAAGTAATTGCATCCATAAGAGGAGAATAAGTTTCTTCATAATCAATTCCCGGTCTTTGAGAAAAACCTTGAACTACAAGTCTAGCTTTATACCTTGTAACTTCATTTTTCTCATTTCTTTTTTGCACAAAAACCCATCTATATCCCACAGGTTTCACATCTTTAGGTGTGAGAATGATAGATCTGAAAACTTTTCTTTTATTGAGCGATTCAAATTCAGCTCATATTGCTCCTTTTCAATGATCCCAATCATGTCTATTTTGACATTCCATGACAGATTTTGGTTCTGGATCATCATCATCATTCATGATGTCATATGCAACACTATATGAAAATATCTCATCAAGATTTTTCATTTCATTTCGGTTCCGTAATATTTTTGAATGTGCATAATTAATTGAAAATTCCGTATTGACATCATCAATCTCTTCTGCAGAATGAGTATTGATTTGTAATTCTTCTTGAACACTTTCTTTTACCTCATTATCAGCTGATTTTCTTTTTCGAGGATTTTTATCTTTGGAACCAATTGGTCTCCCACGTTTCTGGCGTGGCAAAGACTCAAGAGCGACATTATTGCCAGCTTTTGGAATTTTAATTCGAACTGGAACATTTGCTGCTGGTATATATGATTTAGTCACTCTTTTTGTATCTGTAAATGCATCATGCAATTTATTCGTAAGTTCTTGCATATGCATTATTTTTTGAACTTCGATCTGACATTCTTTTGTGCGAGGATCTAGATACATTAATTGAGGTTCACACCATGAAACATCATTTTCTTTATTTTTTATTTCTCCCCCTAATCTAGGGAACAATGTTTCATTAAAGTGACAATCAGCAAAACGTGCTGTAAAAACATCACCCGTCATGGGTTCAATATATCTTATGATTGAAGATGTTTCATATCCAACATATATTCTCATCCTTCTTTGAGGACCCATTTTAGTGCGTTGTGGTGGTGCGATAGGAACATAAACCGCACAACCAAATGTTCCAAGGTGGGAAATATTTGGCTGATTGCCAAAAGCAAGTTGCAAGGGAGAATATGTATGACTTGCACTTGGTCTAATGCGAATTAATGATGCAGCATGTAAAATTGCATGACCCCATACAGATACTGGGAGTTTTGTTCTCATTATCAATGGTCTAGCTATTAATTGCAATCGCTTGATTAGTGATTCGGCTAAACCATTTTGTGTATGCACATGGGCAACATGATGTTCAACAACAATCCAATAGACATGCAAAAATCATTAAATGCTTGAGATGTAAACTCACCAGCATTATCCACTCTCACCCTTTTAATAGTATAATCAGGGAAATGTGCTCTCAATTAATAATTTGAGCAAAAAATTTTGAAAATGCCACATTTCGACTTGATAATAGATAAACATGAGACCATCTACTAGATGCGTCTATTAGGAACATGAAATATCTAAATGGTCCACATGGTGGATGAATTAGTCCACATATATCACCTTGAATTCTTTCAAGAAACATTGGTGATTCTTTTTCAACCTTAAGAGGTGATGGTCTTATTATTAATTTTTCAAGTGAGCATGATGTACATGGGATAAGTGCATCATGAGGGATCTTTTGATCCATCAATGGATGTCCATGTGTATTTTGAATTATTCTTTTCATCATTGTTGATCCTGGGTGACCTAATCTTTCATGCTACAGATTGATCATTACAGGATCACATGCCTTTTCATTAACTACCATGTGTGCTTCTGGTACATTTATATATGTATAATGTAAACCAGAACTAAGTCTTGGTAGTTTTTCAATCGCATGCTTCTTGTCAGTGATACTTAAGTATTTATCATTTTTTGTAGTCACTGACTGATAATCATATCCATTTTGGTATATGTCAGAGAAGCTTAACAAATTTCTCTTTGACATGGGAGAAAATAAGGCATTTTTATCAGAAAATTTGTACCATTTGGTAACATGAATTTTTCCTTTCCCATTCCTTTTATTAAATCTGCAAGACCTGATATAGTATGTACCGTTCCTCCCGTTGCTTTAAATTTAGTGAAATATTTTTTAGATTTGAGTATAGTGTGTGTGGTACTACTGTCTGCAATACGAAGATCCCCACCATTTGACTGATTTTGCAGTAGTGCACATCATGAACTTCAAAATATGAGAAACAAATAATGAGTACATATTTCATCAATATATTACATTCAAAAATATGATATAAACGAAAGTACATAATAAGGAAAGATATAGTAAAGTAGATATGGTATAGATCGTAAATCTATATCCATTTATTTGATATTGACATATAATATAAAATTTATTCATTAAAGTAGTCACTTGTTGGCTCAGTGATTTTTGTATCAAGGTCATCCACAAGGTTTGCCTCTTTTCCTTTTCCCTTTAGGGATTCTTGATATTGATTAACAGAATATTGATTTGTTCGACAGTTCTTAGACCAATGTCTAATTTTACCACATCGATAACAAGAATCTTCAATATTATTTGAAGAGCTTCTTTCAACATTATGATTTGTGGGATTGTATGGTAGTTGAAATTTATAATTTTGTGGATTATTATTTCTTTGTTCACGACCACGACCACCGTAAACATTACGACCACGACCACCACCACGACCATTACCATAAGGGTGATTTCGAACATAGTTATGATTTTTATTATTGTTATGGTAATTTCCATGATGATGGTTTTGGCCAATATGACCAAAACCTCGCCCACGTCCTCGTCCAGGTGCATTTCTTTTTTTATTATTATTATTGTTAATAGCATTAGCTTCAGGGAATGCTAGCGCACCCGTAGGACGTGATTCTTGATTCTTCATTAGTAATTCTTTATTCACTTCTGCAACTAAGAGATAAGTTTGAAGTTTGGAAAAAGTTTTGTAATTCTGCAATCTTAAATTTTCTTGTATAGTTATGTTTGCAGAATGCATTGTGGAGAAAGTTTTCTCCATCATATCAGCATCACTTATTTCTTGACCACAGAATTGAAGCTTTGAACGGATCTTGAACATGGCCGAACTGTATTCACTTATCTTTTTAAAATCTTGGAACCATAGATTTCTCCATTCTTCCCTCGCAGCTGGGAGTAATATTTCCTTTTGATTATCGAATCTACTCTTGATACTTTTCCATAAAACATGTGGATCTTTGATAGTGAGATACATATGTTTTAAGGTGATATCAATATGTTTGCGAATAAAAGCAATTGATTTTAATTTATCTTGATCAGAACAAGTATTGTTTTCTTTTAAAGTTTCTAGAATACCCAATGATCCAAGATTTATTTCTACATCCATGACCCATGATGTGTAGTATGTTCCCGATACGTCTAGGGCATCAAACTCAAGTTTTGATAAGTTTGACATTTTCTATTTTCAGAAAGCTGAACAACATAAATTATAATCATAATCAATTTCTAACAACATGAAATTAGAATCATTTTAAATTCATAAGTAGCAAACAACAGAATAATGGTATGATTACAAATAATAAAACCACAACGGAAGGATAGAATATAGGTTCACCTGGTGGTATATTAGCAACAATGATGATAGTTAATATGACCAATACAATAGGAAAAATATCCTTGTGTGAATCATCTTTACAAAAACTTTTGTTAGTGGTAATCTGAGAAAATGAAGATTGAATTGTGAAAATGTGAAAAACGGAGATGTTTATTTTATATTTGAAAAATATAGTCGTTGTAATGTCGTCAGTTGACGTTAACGACTGTTATGTACTCGTTATATTAATAATAATTTTAATAAAAGAATTTTATTAGTATAAATATGATTACTATAAAATACATTTAGTATAAATACGTTTAGTATAAATACGAAGATTAAGAGAATAAACATATTATGCATAAATAATAAATTTAAGAATAAACTTTAGTATGCATGAGATAAATAATGATTAATTGCATAAGTAATCATAAATGTTAGATAACATAAATATAAATGTTAGTGAAGTTAATAAGAGTTAGATTACAGAAATATAATTCAGGCGTTATAACCGACCATATATAACATAAATATAAATGTTAGTGAAGTTAATAATAGTTAGATTACAAAAATATAATTCAGGCGGTATAACCGACCATATATAATATAAATGTTAGTTATGATGATAATAATATTTACCTTGATTAGTGACTTGTGCTTGCTTAGATAAACCTTGATTATACGGAGCACTTCGTGCTGATAACGTGTTATAATTCAGTAGGCTTATAACTACCTTTAGTGACGTGTTATAATTCAGTAGGCTTATAACTACCTTTAGTGACGTGTTATAATTCAGTAAGCTTATAACTACCTTTAGTGACGTGGTTTTTGACTGTGGACTATTGATAATTATTAGAAGATATAAAGAGAGAGAGAGTATATATGAAATATATATATATATATATATATATATATATATATATATATATATATATATATATATATATATATATATATATATATATATATATATATATCAGAAGTGCAAGTTTACAAGTTTACATCATTCCATATTTATACTATAATAATTTACTGTACAAATAGTAATAATATTAAAATATTCGTCATCCATTATTGAATTTGATATCATAATAAAAAGGGGGCTGATTCGTACACCACCAAATTTAACCATACACCACCAAATATGCATTACAGTGTTGTACAGTATAATGTTTTAATGCACCTTTAGTGGTGTATGGCTAAAATCTAATGGTGTACTAATCAACTCCCTAACAAAAACAATGAAGTTAAGAAATATATTCCAATTTCCAACATCGAACGTGGGCATCATAAGAGTTGAGCAGCAACTTGCATCAAATTCTTTTAACACATTGAAATAAATGAATAAATAAATAAATAAATCTAACTCAAATAAACCTAACTCGACATGGTAAAATAAAAGGTTGATTGACACATAGCATTATTTATGTTTCACCATAAAAAGAATCTTTTTCTTTTGAACTGAAAGTTAATAAAAATAAAATAAACAAAAAATCAGTCTTCCCTCTCACAACAGAGGCCTATTGCACAGTAGTTTTTACCCAAAATACAAACCACTCCCCTTTCCCCCAATTCACCAATCATCATTTACATTCACCTCAAAAATCTTTAAAATCTTATTCCAACCTATGAAATCTCCCCTGCATTTTCATGGGTTTTTTCTTTTTATAAGTTTAAATTTTTATTAAAAAAAGATTCATCACCTCCATTAACTAATAGTAATAATAATCATCATCATCATTTTCTTGTTGTTGATCTGGGTAAAAGAATGAATTGGGTAAATGGGTGTTCTTGTCTCCTTTGATTCTGGTTAGGGTTTCCTTTTTAAGTAATTGTTTACCAACTAAAAATAGCAAAAAAAATAATGCAATCTTTTTTTGTTCCTTACCACCAAAGATAAATAATTCCATTTATAATAAGACCCCTCATTTATATGCCGGTTTATTCTCTGTTCTTTTCTTGAAAAAACTTGCTATAATTTGTTTCTGTAATTTATTTAATTATATATTTCACACTCAATTTGTGAGTGGTTATGAGCTGCAAAAGACTAATGATGGCTAGGGAAAAAATACAAATTAAAAAGATTGATAATGCTACAGCAAGACAAGTAACTTTCTCAAAGAGAAGAAGAGGGTTGTTTAAGAAAGCTGAAGAGCTTTCTGTACTTTGTGATGCTGATGTGGCTCTTATTATCTTCTCTTCAACTGGCAAGCTTTTTCATTATTCTAGCTCAAGGTGAAAACTTTTTTTTTTTTAGATATATGGTGTTTCAAGATTTGTTTCCTTTTTGGGTATAAAGCTTCTAATGGAAGGATTTTATTAGAATTATTTATCATCTCATCTCATACTATTGAACTTGGAATTTAATTTTATACTAAGGATGTTTATATTGTCAAAAGAATCACTTTTTTATTATCATTTTCTTGTGAGTTTGTAAGGTGAGATGGTTTTTTAGTTCTTATAAACATGAAAGTTTATCCTTGTTATGGCTATCTAATGTGGATCTATGTTATTATTATCTACATATTCTAAACCTTAAAATGGTGTTACTGTTGCATTTGGTCTGAATGGTAATTTAACAAATTTTTATCTATACTGCACCCAGTCGATTGTCTCACGAAAAGTCATTTTTTTGATCTTGGAAGTTTAAAGGCCAATTTTGGTTGATGGGTAGTTCTTCACTGCTTGTATTACAGATAAAATGTTTTAATCGGCAGTTTTTATGCCAATTCGAACTAATACATCGCTTGATTAATGTCAATGTTAGACTACGAATCATGACTCGAAGAGGTAAAACTTTGTTTTCTTTTTGAGTTGGCTGAAGTAAAATCTTTATCAAATTTATATTTTCTCAAAAAACCACATCTTGAGAGACTTTATTGTTCAAATTTTATATAGATGACTTGAATTGAGGGATTCTAGTTATATATGTTGGTGAAGTCTCTACTTCGTGACCAGCGATAGCTAGTCCTTTTCTACAAACCTTTTGTTAAGTGACTTTTGTTTATACACAAATTAGATCGAAATAGAGTTTATAAAACATAATACAGATCTCTTGTTAGTCTGCTTATGAATTATAAAGTGTTTGTTACATATTTTTGTTATACTTCAGATTTTGTTTACAATTCAGTGAGATAAAAACAATTTCTGAATCATCTACACTATTATAGTTCTTGTGTAGTTATTATGCAATACAAATTTGTGGGGTCATAGAGTGATTTTGGTTTTAATAACATTCATACATCTAATAAATTGAAATCTATTTCAGTGTTTATATCAAGCTAACAATCAGTTATTAGATATGAAGGTGACGATTAAAGCCTTTAATGGTGACCCAACACACGAACACCTCTTATATGCTATATTTAAAACGCACTGGTTTCATGGAGAAATTGGTAGAAACATAGTTCCTAAGTCCACAAATTGAATCTCCTTTTCTTGTAAAACTGTTTATACCTGCGACCTTAAAGAGTCGAAATTGATGAGTTATTAAATACGTAACCTCAAAGTTCACAAATAGCTATTTGTTTATGTTGATATATTTGGAGATATAGTCATTTGAGAAGTGATAGGCTTGAATATTTAATGTCAAAACTGGAGTGTAACTTTGGGATTTCGTAAGTGTTGAATTCATGTCACTCTATCTATGCATAAATATAGTACATTGATCTGAATGATTTGACATCAAAAACTAAAACAATTATGTTGCCTACTTTATCACATATATAATATATATTGTAGCTAGGGTATGTCCCTAGTCGTCGTCCTTTGTACCCCGCCAATAATTTTGTCCTTTGTTTTACTAATCTGTTGTAATGTATTTCAGCATGACGAAAATACTTGAACGACATAGCCTGCATTCGAAAAATCTCGAGAAACTTGACCAACCATCGCTTGAACTGCAGGTCATAATTAAGCTTATATCATTCTTTGATCGTTTCTTATTTAACTTTTAAGTTATTTATATTAATAATTGTATGTGGGTGAGCTTATTGCAGTCAGTTTTGCTATAGAAACTACTACAATAATGAATTGAATTTAGTCAGTTAGAGATTTTTATCTGTTCATGTGAAAATATTGAAAATAATGTTATGCAGCTAGTTGAAGACGCTAATTACGCCACATTAAGCAAAGTAGTTTCTGAGAGAACTCTGCAATTAAGGTGCGTTCGATCTCATTAATTGACATATTCTTAATTAGTTATAATGCTTCATCTATATGCTTATGGATTTTGATATGATCCACCATGAAAATCAGGAGGTTGAGGGGGGAGGAGCTCCATAATCTAAGTATCGATGAGTTGCATCAACTTGAAAAGTCTCTTGAATCCGGATTGGGCCGTGTTGTTGCAAAAAAGGTTAATTTTAATTTGCTTGAAATATTGTTTAGATCTTTTATATGTTAGTCAAATAACAAAACAGTCTTTACATTTCAGTTTGTAATTGATTGGATGTTAATGTTATTCAGGGTGAGGTAATAATGAACGAGATTAATCGTCTTCAAGAAAAGGTAAGAACTGCAATCTACTTATACTATCAATTTTGCAACTCATAAAGATCAAATGCTCATATTGCTTGGTGTGATAATGCAGGGAATGCAACTTAAGGAGGAGAATGACCGCCTTAGACAAGAAGTATATTCGTGTCTTATATAAGCTTTTGTTATTTTCTGTTGCTCTTTATAGTGTTATACCTCTATTTTTCGATAACATTTTATTTGAATTATACGTGGAATGAAGATGATGGAGGTATCTAATGCTCGGAAACAAATTCATACTGATACCGAGATTGTAATTGGTGAATACGACCAGTCATCTGAATCTATTACTAACATTTCCGACTCTGCTGGTCCTTCACAAGACAATGGGAGCTCCTACACTTCCCTCAAGTTGGGGTTAGTATATCTTCTTGCCCTCAACATTTATGACTCGTATTTCTTTATAATTAATAAAGAAGAAAGCAAATAACCGTCCCAAGGTAGCCCAGTGGTTGGGGCCCGATATCCTTGCAAGAAGTCTCAAGTTCAAATCTTAAGGGTGGCTAGGGAAGGGTTGGAAACAGGCAGGGAATATTCGTGATGTGTTGCGTACAGTAGAGAGTATGGGTTGGATTCCTCTCCCTCGCGAATAACCCGAACAGGGAAAACCTTAGAGGAAAAGAAGAAAGCAAACATAACGAGACAAAATAATTGTAATGAAAATAAGATCGGGTAGCGACTTACAAATTACCTTAAACGTGTAAACAAGTAAACGGATAATGTTTTCCCTGTTCAGGCTTCCCGGGGAAGGGAGTTTTTTTATTTGAACGGCAAATTTTCACATCGAATACTCTCATTTGCGACCCACACACGCTAGGTAGGAAACTCCAAGGATTGACCCGGGTTGCTTGGCAACTAATCGCGGGTTCCGGGTTGTTTGGCAACTAATCGCGGAAAAATCCCGGAGAAAACCTCCCCCTTATCGGAATTGAACCCGGGTTGCTTGGCAACTAATCGGGGAAGGGAGTTTTTACTCGTGTATGGGTTATCCCGTGACTGTTTCCAACCCTTATCCCTAGCCACCACAAGACATTGTCGTAAATGTTGATTGAGTCTACCAACGCGTCAAATGGGTATGGTTTTGAGTGTAGTAAATATCTAAAATGACTGTTTGGTTTGAGGTGCAGGCTACCTTACAGAGGCTGAATGGGGGAGCTATTAGGATTTATGTAGTATGAAGAATGTAAATGAAAGCTAAGATCATTATGCTATGATGATAATGCTAATGAATATTATGGCTTTGACAATATTGTAGCTGGTAACCATTTGTGATCCTACTTATTATATCTTGATTGACCCAAATAATATATGGGGATTATATATTAATGATTTATCTATATGTTCTGAATTGTTTTTTTTTTTTTTTTAGAACAGCAACATTTTATTAAAAAAAAACCCTTTCTAGCAAGCTACTAGAAGAGGAAACAAAAGAGAATTACAAAGGCTTTAAAAGCCAAATGTTCCAAGATAAATTACATTTGCCTCTATATTTTAACCACATATAGGAAAACGTACGAATTTGATCAAATATAGAGCTTTTCCTTAACCGACTTGCATTGAAGACAACATCATTCCGAAAATGCCAAATCATCCACAAACAAGCCGAAACGATGGAATATATTATCTTCTTACTTTGTGCGTCCGCAACATATGCTTCATACCATAGCTTCCAATCATTCCAAGAATTACAAATAGGCATTATGTTACCTATCCAAATACGAATTAGTCTCCAAATGCTGGAAGCAAACTCACACTGATAAAATAGATGCTCCATTGTTTCCAAGTGTAACGAACAAACAGGACAATAAATAGATGGGATGTCAACTCCACGCAATGATAAATTAACACGATCCGGGAGTCTATTTAAAACAGAACGCCACATAAAAATATTCAGCTTTGTTCTGAATTGTTGCCAAAGATTCTGTTATCTGACCTTGGTGGAACGATGTGTGTTGAGTACTACTTGAAAACCTAAGACGAAATTATTTGCTTGCGAAAAGTTATGCACAGTGCTACTTTTTGTTAGTGTGTCTAAAACAACACAAGTTATTTGTTAAGTTTATAGTTTTGATTAGACTAAACTAGTCCGGACCGGCCCGTGCTTTGCGGCGGGGGCTTTCGGGCTGCGTATTCATATTTAAAGTAGCGCGTTGTGTATTTACAAAGGGGAACACGGCCCATGTGTTAAGCGCCGTTTTAGATGTCGTTGTGTTAAGCGTTTTTTTAAAAAGTATCCGTTTCGAACGTAGTTAGTTTTGTTTTGTTCAATAAATTTTTTCAAGTGTAACGGTGTTGTCGGAAAATTTAACTCGCGGCGAGCAGAAAGATACGGGCTGTCGTTGTGTTTAGCTTTTTTTTAAAGTGTCCATTTTGAACGTGGTTAGTTTCGTTTTGTTCATAAAATTATTTCGAGTCTGACGCTGCCGTCGAAAAAATTTAACTCGTGGCGAGCGGGAAGATACAGATTGTCGTTGTGTTTAGCGTTTTTTTAAAAATTGTCCGTTTCGCGTATAGTTAGTCCCGTTGGGTTCGTAAGATTTTTCGTAATTGAACGGTGGTCTCGAAAAAATTTAACTCGCACCGAGCGAGAAGATAGAGCCCGTTATAAATTCGGGTGAAATTAGTTTCTTTTATTTTAATAAAATTATATATTTATATTTTTAACCCCTGAGAAAATATAAACTTGAGGGGTCGTTCTGTAAATATAGGCAAAGTTGAGAGACCGTTTGTAATGTGAACCTAAACTCAAAACTAGAATCCATTATAACTAAAACTACATACAATTCCACCACAATTAATATATAAGGGTTAAAATTATCAAAATCGGGCTTATGTTTGTCAGTTTTAATCGTTTGAGTCCCTATTTTTATAAAGACTAAAATAACTAACACATGAACGAATTTGATAATTTAGTCTTTTGATTATTTTATTTATATTTATGTTGTCACCCCTAATTTCGTAAATGTTGGTTTCTCTCATTTCGAAAATGCTTTTGCTAAAGAAAATGTGTTATAAAGTAGTTTGGTGTCAAATTATAAATATAAAAAATCAAGGATAGAAAGTGCAATTTATAAGAGAACAAACAACTAAAACCCTGTTGCAACCAAATACGTACACAAAACATTTGCACCAATAAACACAACACTAACGACATACCTAAACATTAAAACAATCGCAATACACCAATTGACTAACGAAACACGCGAGACATACCTAACTAAAACTCCACTTTTCAACCACTCCAAAAGACGATTCTTCAAAAACAACGAAAGTTCAAAATCAAATGAAGGATGGTTGAAACCTGAAGACGAATCCACCGCAAACCACAACCAGAACTCTGACAAGAAATTATCTAATCTACGCCGAAAAGCCACTAAATCACCACCAGAAATGAAGAAGAAATAATGTGTATGAAATCATGAAAACCGCCATCAGAAAAAAAATAATCACACACAAACGAATGTCTAAACACCTTAAAACCACAATAGACCACCACCTAGTAGATACATGAACCATGAAGGAATTCTAGAACGAAAGTAGAGTCAGAGAGAAGGGCAGCGGCACACAAGACAATGTCGCCGAAGTAGAACCCACGATTTAACAAACGGGAAATGGAAGTGAACAAAAAACATGAGGTAAGCAAGTGTCAAGGGTCTAGGAAGTAAGAACCTTGAACAACCTAAGAAAAGAACAATGATACTAGGGATGGAAAAAAAACTCGTGCCAGATGGGAAAACACAAAACCC
Source organism: Rutidosis leptorrhynchoides (assembly GCF_046630445.1). NCBI lineage: Eukaryota > Viridiplantae > Streptophyta > Magnoliopsida > Asterales > Asteraceae > Rutidosis > Rutidosis leptorrhynchoides. The sequence continues at coordinate 260,595,450 of NC_092339.1, forward strand.
GATATTTTTGCGCCAGGTTCGGGCCGGGTAATTGGGGCTCAGGCCGGGTATGGGGATGGCTATTAATTTTTTCGCAGATTCGGGTCCGGTGATGGTTTTAGAAATAAACCTGATTACCCAACCTGTATACCCGAAAAGACCCGAGTTCATATACTCGGCGTGTAAACCTGATAACACGGCACGCAAACCCGATTACTCAGCCCGCATACCCAATTACCTGGTCCGTATACCCAAAAAAAACTCTATTACCCGTATACAAAAACAAAACTCTAGTATCCGTGGGAAAACCGTTTACCCGATAGTTTGTAAGTAAATGGGGACCCGGATACCCATGGAGAAACCTATTTACCCGTTAATTAGTAAGTAAATAGAGCTCCGGCGGGTCCGGGTTTAGGATGGGTTTTTTTAATCGGATTCGGATATGAGAATCAGGGATTGCCCAAACCCAGCCCGATTCCATCCGAACTCCAGTTACCTACCATTTCTGATTGAAGTCCGGGGATGGTACTCGCGGGCGATGGGCACAAACCTCTTATACCTGCGACCCGCCCACAATATTTTTTTTACCTGTAAATAGGTAAAAAATTTTGCTATGCCCATTGATACCCGCGACTTACAGATTAAAAAAAATACACTTATCAACTCTTTCATGCTCATGTATATCCACGATCGGCAAATAAACCGGTAAATAATTATGTTCGATTTTTTATTAAAAGTTTTCATTTTGATAAGCAAAATATATTTATATATTAATTATCTATGATGTATAGTATACAAGGAGCCTCGAAAAAACTCATTCACTAACAACAGTATATACGTACACGACAATAGGCAGCACATAAACAAGAGGTTTAACCAATTAACCTACACTATTTAGATCAGAAATTGAAGCGAATAAGGAACACAGCCGGCATAGTCAGAAATACACTAGTATTGAATATATAAGTATATTGATTTATATGAAATATATGTGTGGGTTAAAGGATGTACCGTATACCCGTGGATCATTTAAACGGGTATCACTAGTCAAATTTTACCCGTGAAGGATATTATATATCAGTAACCCGCCAACGGTTAATTTTTTCGACCCGACCCATACCCCTTTTTAAAATTTCTGCCTGTTACGAGCACGGATACCCATGGGTCACCAGTATTTTTCCGCTCGTTGCGAACCCTAATGTAACAACCCTGCTATTTCCGTTAAGCTTCGTTAACTGTCCGTTAAATTATTTAACGGTACTTACTTTCATTTTGTGTATTTAATTGAATTATATGCATACTTAATCCTTGGTGGGTTACTTGAATTAATATGGGTTGATATTAATGGATAAACTTATTTCGGTTAATGAAATACAAAAAGAAAACGAAACGGTTTGAATAACTGCAAAAAATATTTTTCGAGTAACGAAACACTCGGGTTTATTTTAATAATTATTTTAATAATTTTTAAATTATGAAAAATATTTAATTTATTAAGTTTTTTAATGAATTAGATTACTTGGTTGCGTTTTAACAGTCGGTTTAACGTTCCGAGGCTTCGGTACGTTTAAACGACACTTGAAACGGACCACGAGTACATGTAATTTGACAACATGAGCCCGGGAGCACTCCCTTAGGCCCATTCGGCCGACCCCCTCCCATGATCCCCTTATTGGACTATTTTGTTGGTCTTGTGGTTTAATTTGGTGGAATTAGGCCCTAACTAGGAAATATAAAAAAGGCAAGTTAACTCACATAATCCCCTAAACCCTATTTTAATCGACAGTCTCTCCTCCCTCTGCTCTCTTTTTCGTCGACCACCACACACACCATAACCACATCAAATTTTGCTTTTTTGCTAAAATAATCTACACGAAGGTTGTTGCTCTTGTCATCCTCTACGCATCGATATAACCAATTTGAGTTTTAGCGGTAAAATTGATGGAACCCTATTGTTTGATTTCTGTATTTTTATAAGTATTCATGGTAATTAGTGGTCCATTGCTCTAGTCCTTAATTGTATGCATGATATTACTCGATAATTTGTTCGATTGATGTATGTATATTAAATCACGAATTTGATTTGCATGATCAGAGAAACTTGAACTTTTTGAATGTGAATTATTATGATATAATTAGAATCCTCTCGAAAAACTAATAATTTTGGGGTTTTGAATTGCGTATTTTCGTTACCGTATGTGAAAGATACGATTAATTGAAGTTTTAACATGATATTGCATGAATCCGAATTTTCTGTGATAAATGCTTAATGATTTAGGTTATGAACTGATTTCCAACAGATAGATAATTTAAAAACACTCAATTTGTACTAGGGTATCATGCTATTTGGAGTTGTAAAACTCGTTTTATGCTTAAATGATCGTTCTTGGTGAAACTTGTTAAACGGTAAATTAAAACAGGTTCTAAAGGTATTTTGAAATGTGTTCTTGAATAAAGTCTTTGCATTTCTGTAAAATTCATATATTGTGGATTACTTTTCATCTAGACCTTGTGACAATTGGACATGTATAATTTGCGTAATATGCGTGCGAAAACGACTACCCAAATGGGATCTAATCTGTCTATTTTACACAAATAATTGTCTAGCATGAAGTAGGAATTGAATTGGACTTTGTGCTTATGATATGTGGTTACATGTATATTGCTTAGAATATCTTGTTTGTATGTCAAGCTCTTAATGCTTTGTTTGCTATGTGTTATATGCATACCGAAACCGGATGTCTGAATTCTGTCTAAATCAGAAAGTCCGACAAGTCAGCCAAAACTGTACAAATTGGCTACATGAATTTCCTTGATTATTTTACCACTAATAACTTGGAGTGTTAATTGCTATTTTTTAAATTAAATGAGAATTAATATGAAACGGATGCGCAAACAGAAACTGTTCTTGAATGTGTTGCATGCTACGTAAGTTCTAGGAACCGTATGATAACGTGCTTAGTCTTTTTAGAAAGCTTATAACATGTACATAAGATCTGGAGCTTGCCATGATTTCATGTCTTACCAATTATGAATAATCATTGTTTCTTGGCATGACTGCCATGAACGTTTACAGCGGTTGAAGTAGAAATGTGTAATATGTCGCAATGATGTATGAAACTTGTAAATTGATCTTAGCTTGATATTATGACATCATTGCCATGACCTACTGGTATAGTTGACTTAGGTTGACCAAATTGACCAAGTTTAACTTGCATGAATTAGTTGACTTTTGTGTTGACTTTTACTCTACAAGTGCGTCGGTCTTAGCAATAGGACAACTTACTTTATGAAATAACTATTGTACAAGATACAACTATTGACCAACCTAAATACGTATATCTAGGTTGCATTACTCGACCGTAATCCGTACAAGCTACTTTTTGCTTACTTTTCATACCGAGCTTTCAAAGGTGGGTCTACAGTCCCCTTTTTTACATATTTCTGGGATGACAATACACGCTGGTTACATTTACGTTATTACAAATGCTTTAACTTTTGACACGAGTACTATTATACATGTTGAGTTAATGTTCACAAAGCCCCTAACTTGAATATTTTAATTACCTTTGGGTAAGCACAATTTGGATGGACGGATCCGTTAGGTTAGACAAATCTCACCCTACTAAAACTCGTGATGCATTTACTTTGAACTATAAGTACAATCGAAAAAGTGTATTCGTTATACGGGGTAAAGGATAAGTGTAGTTATAAACTATACGCAGGTCTTTAGCTAGTATTCAAGTGCTCACGGATGTATGTACTTTTTACAACACTTGGGTTGTACGTTATGAAATCTCGTCGTCCAAAAATAAATAATTATTTTTCTGAATACTGTTTTTCAGATACTATTTTATATTATTTAAACCTGTAGATTCACCAACCTTATTGTTGACCTGTTTTTGCGTGTTTGTTCTCAGGTCAATAGAGGTAGTAGCTTCCACTGTTTGCTTGGTGCATGGTCTTGTTGTGGAGTCAACATGATTTATTTAAAGACAATATTTATTTTCACATTTAACCTATTTACACTTGTTAAATACTGTTGACTTGTGGTTATGATCACAATAGTATTTCTTTATGGTTGTTGACTTATGTTTTAAAGTCAATGGTTTTAATAAAATAAATGCGAATACTTTTTTTTTTTTTGTAAACGTCTCATATAGAGGGTGTGACCGTTATTGTGGGACATATGATTAACACACTATCAAATAGAATTTGGCGGGGTGTTAAAGTTGGTATCAGAGCTAACGGTTCGTAGGGAACTAGGATTTGCATTAGTGTGTCGAGTCATTAGAACACTTTAGCGAGTCTAGACTACGACCTGAACTTAGTCACTATATGATTGCTTTATGATTGTACCTTGTATTTAACTGATCTTCTTTCTCTATCTGTTCTTGTACTGCTAAGGTAGATGTTGAGATCGTCTGGAAGTTCAAACAGCTCAAGCATGGCGCCTGAACCTGCTCCGATTCCTAATAACCCTGCACCTGCTCAAATACCTAATCATCCTGTTAACATCTACTCTATGGATCTAATCCATACTAACACGAACCTGTTGATACGAGACCGTATGAATGCCATCAGTGATATCATGAGGGTTACCCCGCATCCAGAGGTGATCGAAGGATTACAAGAGACGGTAGCGTTTATAAACGGGTACATGTACGTGATGGAGGCTAGATTTCTAAAGCAAGAAGAGCTAAATACAATATATGCTGCAAGGATATCTAAGCTCGAGGCGGCTCTAGCCAAGGCTAAGAGTGATGATGGACCAGCCTTTCACACTAGACAGAGGAAGAAGTAAAGGAGTCACTTGACTTTGGACTTTCTTCTACTCATTTCTTTGTTATTCTTTCGACTATTTTTGCATAGACTTACCAGGTGGTTTATACCGGGCTATTAGTACTTGACATTTATTTTGGTTGGATATGTTACTTTTGGATTATTTTTGAATATGGTGGATTACCTTATCATTTATGGAGGACTATTTACCTTTATATTGTGTGGTGTTGTCTTATCTGTACATATATGACTTGCGTAGTATTATATATTTAACTGCTCGATGTCTATATGATGGATAATTACATGTGTTGAAAGAACACTAGATGATTATCAATGTTTGTCACTACTCATTACTAATACCACTGCTATCACTACTGTCACTACCTACTACTACTAGTACTTCTCAATACTACTTCTCACTACTAAGAAATCTCTATGTATTATTACTAATTACTAGTCTTCACTACTCGTTGCTAGTATATTTTTATATATAGCAATGTTTTTGACACTGATCTGGTGTATTATTCTGTTTTGAAGATCATGCCTCCTAAGGAATCCGCAACAGCACAAATCAGGAGACTTGTCGCCGAGGGTATCGCGGCAGAGAGAGCCGAGTTACTTAGAGAGTTTAATAATATGCTTAACAACAACAATGGCGGCCCAAATAACAACAATAACAATGGTGGACCGAACAACAATAATAACGGCAACAATGGCCGTGGTGGGTGTACTTACAAAACATTCACTAGCTGCAACCTACACTCTTTTAGTGGGACTGAAGGACCACTTGGTCTCAATTGATGGTTCGAGAAGCTAGAATCAGTTTTTTGCATCAGTGGGTGTAACGATACCGATCGCGTGGAATTTGCTACGGGCACACTATCTGACAGTGCGCTCACATGGTGGAATAACTATTCACATTCTCTGGGTCATGATCACATATGCTCTTCTATGGGAATCCTTGAAACAACGAATGATCGAGGAGTACTGTCCTCGTAACGAGATTAAGAAGATGGAACGTGAGTTCCGTGGGTTGAAGTTAGTAGGCATTGATCTTACCGGTTATAACAAAAGGTACTTTGAGTTGGCTCTAATGTGTCCGGAGATGGTCACTCCCGAGACTAGTAAGATTGAACAGTATATTGAAGGTTTAAGTGAGAACATACAAGGTGGAGTTACTACTTCCAAACCCACAACCGTGCAGGAGGCTATTAATATGGCTATTTTGTTACTGGATCAGATTGTTCAGAGAGGAAAGGTTGCTACAGCTAGTGTGGTTAAGTCAAACGATGGAAAGAGAAAGTGGAATGGCAGGCAAGATAAGAACCATTGTTGGTCCCTTGATAAACTACAGGAGTATTGTAGGGGGGGAGGGTTGAATACAATTTCTTTTAATTAACTTAACAGTTAAACACAATTTAGTATTCAAGCATGTAATTTAAATAGAGTCACGGGTAATTTTCAAAGGTTTATTCTTTATTGATTAAATCACAAAGAATTACAATTATTCTTGGCGGAATGATAGTTGGTTGATACAGATTTACCTAGATTATAGCTATGAGGATAAACTTAAAGCTATTACACGTTTTGGACTCTAAATAATAAAACCCACACCACTAGTTGTTACAATAGTGGATACAACAATTTATAGTAGTCCTATTATCCGTGTATTGGTTCTATTGTCCACTGGTACATAGGATGTCTGTACTTGTGGGGACAACTGCATCAGAGAGCGTGCTCTCCTCTTTCCTCTTTGGTAGCTATTTACAGGAACACCCCAATTCGGTTTGGCACCACTATTTGTTTAAACAAATAGAATGTTGTGTTCCCTAGGCTCTGACAAAGTATAACACATGTCTGCACATGCGTTAAACTTCTGCATTCTCATGTGGTCTTGTAAGGTCACTTGTCAGCCGCCGACGCGTGTCCTTTTCTGTTCAACTTTGTCTTTCACTTCTGTTGAATAGTACAATTGATGTAGACCACTCAGGAAGCCACTATACTTGTAATAGAGCATAGTTGTCTTATGTAGTAAGCTGCATTCTAGCTGTGCTGGTTCTTTATTGCTGAGACACTTGATATTCTTGAATTGCTGGGTACACATCCTTTGCTGATTGAAGACTACTGTCTATCTTGTGCTGGTAGACTAAGCAGCAAACTAAACACTCGACACAGTAATATCTACTGTCTATATATGAACAAACTTGTGCTGGCTGCACATAACATTTTAGTGCAAATAAATTACAGTTTTGTCACAATTAAATCCTTAATTGTTTTGGGGACTCAACAATCTCCCCCTATTTGATGATGACAAAACCTATGACATATAGAGAAAACACTAAAGCCAGCACAAAGGAACCTAATGAAAAATTGGCAGTAAATTTGTCCCTTTTTGGTTTGTTTTGGGATCTTTTGCTGAGTTATCTATATCTTATAAAATGATATGATTTTGAAGATAAACTCATTTCATTTTCATTATAGCAATATATACAAACATTTACAACACAGTATAATGAAAAATGAAATAACAAAAGATACAATTATATCACTAGAAGGCTATCTGTCTTTATCTTTATCTTTTTCATCTTCATACAATTCTTCTTCTTTCATTTTGAGGGCTGCCCAGGCTTCAGGAAACAAGTAAGGCACTTCAGCAGGGTCGAATACTGGAATCTGAGGACGTAGAATGATGGTATATCTTTTGTGTGGGCCTTCACCAGTAGTTTTCTTACCTTTAGGATTTTGAGAAAGAACTTCTTCTACATTCACTACTGGTGCATTCCCATACTTTACTGCTTTGTTGAAGAGCTCTTGAAGTTCAGGTTTCAGTGTATCTTTGATACCACTTTTACCTTTGCCAATAAAGTACTGCAGTATCTCCATCCATTCACTGAACCCTAAGGTTCTCAGTTCAGTGTAGTCTATTCTTTGCTGAACATTACCTTCCCTGCTGACAGAGAAAGCCCTTTTTGTGCTTTTGTGCACCTTGATGATCTTGCTTGGATTTAATCTTCTGGTTAGCACATCACCATATTTGCTCCTATAGTAATGATCAGATAATTTTATTGTTCGTTTAGTTTCTATAGGGGCAGCAGCAGGTGCTTTCTCAGCAGCTTCCAGTTCATCGAATGCTTTGTCCTGTTCCTTAACAATAGCTTTAGCTAACTTGAGAGACTCAGCCTCTTGTTTCCCATCAGCAGCCAACTTAGCTTCTTCTTCCTGAAGCCTCAGCCTCTCAGCATATTCAGCATCAGCATCCTCCCTTCTCTGCCTTTCAAGTTGAACACTTAACAGATAATCATTGGTAGTAATGTTGAGGGATTTTATTGTAGCAATCAAATGTCTGCCTTCATCAGTAGCCATGGCATCACAGTATTGCTTTAGATCCATGTCCAGTTGCAGAGCCTCATAAAAGAGAGCTTTCTCTGCATCAGTATGTAGCCTTTGACCACTGTTGTATAGATACACACCAACTTCAATGTTGAATTCCAAAGCATTGATGTAGAATTGCTGATCAAGTGGATGGTACAGCAATCTGATGTGGCGTATCCTTTTAGGTATAGCTGCTGCTCGTTGTTCAAGCAGTTCTGGAACAGTGATCTCTAGCCTGTAAGCCTCTCTTTCACCCAGATTCATCTTTCTTATGTCTGGCTCACCCCGTGCAGCTGGATCATCTTCCCAAGTAGAGTGTTTATCATGACATTTTGGGGAAGATGGAGGATACATACGTGATTCTTCTATGCCAGAAGAACCCACTGAATAAAAGTTAATACGTTCATCCAGTGTCCTATCAAAGTAGGCAAGAGTCCGGGCAGGAAGAGGTGATTGAATAAATGTTGAATTCCCTCTGCCCAAGACTGTGAAGTCAGCAGCATCAACAGTATCAACATCTTTGTTATCACCCAGCTCATCCACCTTTGCTGGGTCTTCATCACTTATTACACCCAGCCGCACACTTCTGGCTGGGTCTTCAATCAGAGCACTCCTTGCTATGTCTTCGGTACCAGCTGACTGATTAGTATCAGCTGGCACAACTGTCACATTATCTTCATCAGCTGCCTCAAATAAGGGTCCTTTCCTTAAGGGCTGGTTGTACCTAGGAGTAGATTTTACTCTTTATTTATCGATAGGCATGTGTTCAGCTGTTGGTTCTTGTGGGGAGCAGATAAGGAACAATTGCTAAATGCTCCCCCTCAGTAGTAGACACTTCAGTTTCTGCTGGTTCATCATTATCATCAAGGTTGATGATATCTGCTGGCTGTGATTGTGTAGCTGGTTGAGCAGTAGATGCAGATCGAGAGGATTGACTGGTTTCTAATATAGCATCAAGCCACTTCATGAAAACGTCAGCTCTAACTCCTCCTGACTCAGTTGAAGCCAAGTAATCTTGCATCTCTTCAGGTGTCATTTTCTTAATTCTGTCTGCTCGCTCAGCATACAACTTTGATTTCTTTCTATCATATTTCACCATGAACTTAGCATTTCTTTTCAAAGTAGCCCTTTTACGTTCGTCAATGCTGAGAAGTTCATCATGAATTTCACGCTTTTCAGGAGTGAGAGATCGTATATGCTCAATTTTATGTCGTTTCATAGCAGCATATGGCTCAAATTTAGCGTTGAAAGCAGCATCTAGTTCCTGCTGTCTCTTCTGATGCCTCTCTAGTTTTCTTTTCATTTTTCGTTCAATAGTTTGAGAGACAGCAAAAGATTCAGCTATAGCCAGTTCAGACACATCACTGAGCTTATCGCCAGAACCAATATCATCCACAGATGTGACAGACACACTGGGTTGAGATTCACCAGCAGTCTTGATATCTGCTTCAGTATGAGCGTTGTTGGGCTTAGAGCCAGTACCTTGATCAGTACCATCACCACCATCATCACCATCTCTCCATTGCTGCTTAGGAGCCTTCTCATGCTCATGCTCCCCCTCAGTTTGTTATCTCTTCTTATGCTTTTTATATTTCATCTTCCCCTTTTTATCATCAGCAGGGGCAGAAGCAGGAGCTGGGGACACTTGTGCATCAAGGTCACTTTCGGACTCAGGAACAGAATAAGCAAATCTGTTCCAGTCAGCATCAGCAGGAGATAGATGGGCACCAGGATCCACACCATATTGTCTGAGGCATAGGTTTGAAGATCGAACTTCATTCCTAGCAACACCCATGGCCATTTGTTGGACGTCAGCTCTAACATCAGCTTGAAGAGCAGCCATTCGTTGCATTACCTCCACTATTTGAACATAAGCTGAGGCAGGAATCATTGTAGCCATTTGCTATTCCTGCGAATCCAATATCTCTTCCAATACCCTATTTTCCTCATTAAGAAAAAGAATCCTATGATTAGTAGTATCTAAATTAGCTTGAAGACGGGCAATATGATCAGCATACTCATTATGAGAGATGATTCGCCTCTTAAGATCCTCCACCTCTTCATGGTCTTTGACAATGGCTTCCACCGCTAGATCAGCAAAAGCACACATTTGTTTGAGCTGGGCTTCAATAGTTGAAGTTGTAACCTCCCCAGCTCTGAGAATTGCTTCAGTCATGCAATCAGTAAGAGTTTGGTGAATGGATCACTGGATGTCTGGTGTGATTCTGGCTACAGTACGATAAACAGCCAGAGTAGAAATGGCAGCCACCTCAGTAGGATCAAAACTACTAGTTGAGGGGCGATCACTAGCATCGACAATAGGATTACCTCCGCGGGGTGGTGGAGGTGGAAGGTCAGAATCTAACTCATCACCATGATCACCATCATTTTTACCTTCACTCGAAGGTTCAGAACCACTGGTATCCTTGTCAGCATCATTATCAGCATCATCAGTAAGATCCACTGGTGTGTCTTTGGAACCAGTCACATTATCATGAGTGACTGGCTCGTCCTTACGTCCTTACCAGTACCTTTATCAGCATCATCATCAGATGAAGAAGATGACGAGGAAGAAGCTGATGAATCAGAAGGTACTGGCGAATTAGGAACATTCTGCATCACACACTTTTTAGTGACAGGATCGATGATGAACTTGAGAGGCCTCCATGTAACAGGCTATGGAGAAGCAGCTAGAGCCATACCAAAGTAGTGATAGTATGGCTGCTCATTAACTTGTTGAAGAGTAGCTAGCCTCTCATATACCTCTTCACGTGCTGGGCGATCAAGCTGAGATAGTAGGTCAGCCTGCTCCTCTCTGGGTAGTTTGCTGGCTGATAACAAAGCACTTTGAGGATCAATCGTCAGCTGATCCACCAGCAAGGCAATCTTGGGAGTGATAGTGGCTCCCCTGTAGATGAAGTTAGGCACAACTTCATCAGGATCTGGTACCTGGCACACATATGGTTTCTTCTCAACAGAAACAGAAGCCTGAGTAGAATCAGCTATTGCAGTGGCAGAGGTACCAGCATCCAAATTAGGTTCAGTAGAACCAGTGATGTAGTGACCCGAACTTTTCCATGTTTATATATATATTAAATGAAATTGTTATTTACATGATTAAGTGTTTCCAACATGTTAAGCAATCAAACTTGTTAAGACTTGATTAATTGAAATAGGTTTCATATAGACAATTGACCACCCAAGTTGACCGGTGATTCACGAACGTTAAAACTTGTAAAAACTATACGATGACATATATATGGTTATATATATAGTTAACATGATTTTATTATAAGTATGTATCTCATTAGGTATTTTAACAATGAGTTATATACATAAAAATGAGACTATTAATTTAAGAAACTCGAAAACGATATATATAACGATTATCGTTATAACAACGTCTTACTAGGTACATATGAATCATATTAAGATATTGATACACTTGGTTAATTATGTTAAATGATAAGTAAATATATTATTAAGTGTATTAACAATGAAATACATATGTAAAAATAAGACTACTAACTTAATGATTTCGAAACGAGACATATATGTAACGATTATCATTGTAACGACATTTAACTGTATATATATCATACTAAGATATATTATATATCATAATATCATGATAATATAACAATTTAACATCTCATTTATGATAATAAGCAATGGGTTAACAACATTCAACAAGATCGTTAACCTAAAGGTTTCAAAACAACATTTACATGTAACGACTAACGATGACTTAGCGACTCAGTTAAAATGTATATACATGTAGTGTTTTAATATGTATTCATACACTTTTGAAAGACTTCAAGACACTTATCAAAATACTTCTACTTAACAAAAATGCTTACAATTACATCCTCGTTCAGTTTCATCAACAATTTTACTCATATGCACCCTTATTCGTACTCGTACAATACACAGCTTTTAGATGTATGTACTATTGGTATATACACTCCAATGATCAGCTCTTCGCAGCCCATGTGTGTCACCTAACACATGTGGGAACCATCATTTGGCAACTAGCATGAAATATCTCATAAAATTACAAAAATATGAGTAATCATTCATGACTTATTTACATGAAAACAAAATTACATATCCTTTATATCTAATCCATACACCAACGACCAAAAACACCTACAAACACTTTCATTCTTCAATTTTCTTCATCTAATTGATCTCTCTCAAGTTATATCTTCAAGTTCTAAGTGTTCTTCATAAATTCCAAAAGTTCTAGTTTCATAAAATCAAGAATACTTCCAAGATTGCAAGTTTACTTCCAAGTTTTATAAATCCATTCCAAGTAATCATCCAAGATCAAGAAACCTTTGTTACTTATAGTAGGTTATCTTTCTAATACAAGGTAATAATCATATTCAAACTTTAATTCAATTTCTATAACTATAACAATCTTATTTCGAGTGGAAATCTTACTTGAAATTGTTTTCGTGTCATGATTCTGCTTCAAGAACTTTCAAGCCATCCAAGGATCCTTTGAAGCTAGATCTATTTTTCTCATTTACAGTATGTTTATACAAGGAACTTGAGGTAGTAATGATGTTCATAACATCATTCGATTCATACATATAAAGCTATCTTATTCGAAGGTTTAAACTTGTAATCACTAGAACATAGTTTAGTTAATTCTAAACTTGTTCGCAAATAAAAGTTAATCCTTCTAACTTGACTTTTAAAATCAACTAAACACATGTTCTATATCTATATGATATGCTAACTTAATGATTTAAAACCTGGAAACACGAAAAACACCGTAAAATCTGATTTACGCCGTCGTAGTAACACCGCGGGCTGTTTTGGGTTAGTTATTTAAAAACTATGATAAACTTTGATTTAAAAGTTGTTATTCTGGAAAAATAATTTTTATTATGAACATGAAACTATATCCAAAAATTATGGTTAAACTCAAAGTGGAAGTATGTTTTCTAAAATGGTCATCTAGACGTCGTTCTTTCGACTGAAATGACTACCTTTACAAAAACGACTTATAACTTATTTTTCTGACAATAAACCTATACTTTTTATGTTTATATTCATAAAATAGAGTTCAATATGAAACCATAGCAATTTGATTCACTCAAAACGGATTTAAAATGAAGAAGTTATGGGTAAAACAAGATTGGATAATTTTTCTCATTTTAGCTACGTGAAAATTGGTAACAAATCTATTCCAACCATAACTTAATCAACTTGTATTGTATATTATGTAATCTTGAGATACCATAGACACGTATACAATGTTTCGACCTATCATGTCGACACATCTATATATATTTCGGAACAACCATAGATACTCTATATGTGAATGTTGGAGTTAGCTATACAGGGTTGAGGTTGATTCCAAAATATATATAGTTTGAGTTGTGATCAATACTGAGATACGTATACACTGGGTCGTGGATTGATTCAAGATAATATTTATCGATTTATTTCTGTACATCTAACTGTGGACAACTAGTTGTAGGTTACTAACGAGGACAGCTGACTTAATAAACTTAAAACATCAAAATATATTAAAAGTGTTGTAAATATATTTTGAACATACTTTGATATATATGTATATATTGTTATAGGTTCGTGAATCAACCAGTGGCCAAGTCATACTTCCCGACGAAGTAAAAATCTGTGAATGTGAGTTATAGTCCCACTTTTAAAATCTAATATTTTTGGGATGAGAATACATGCAGATTTTATAAATGATTTACAAAATAGACACAAGTACGTGAAACTACATTCTATGGTTGAATTATCGAAATCGAATATGCCCCTTTTTATTAAGTCTGGTAATCTAAGAATTAGGGAACAGACACCCTAATTGACGCGAATCCTAAAGATAGATCTATTGGGCCTAACAAACCCCATCCAAAGTACCGGATGCTTTAGTACTTCGAAATTTATATCATATCAGAAGGGTGTCCCGGAATGATGGGGATATTCTTATATATATGCATCTTGTTAATGTCGGTTACCAGGTGTTCACCATATGAATGATTTTTTATCTCTATGTATGGGATGTGTATTGAAATATGAAATCTTGTGGTCTATTGTTACGATTTGATATATATAGGTTAAACCTATAACTCACCAACATTTTTGTTGACGTTTAAAGCATGTTTATTCTCAGGTGAATACTAAGAGCTTCCGCTGTTGCATACTAAAATAAGGACAAGATTTGGAGTCCATGTTTGTATGATATTGTGTAAAAACTGCATTCAAGAAACTGATTTCGATGTAACATATTTGTATTGTAAACCATTATGTAATGGTCGTGTGTAAACAGGATATTTTAGATTATCATTATTTGATAATCTACGTAAAGATTTTTAAACCTTTATTTATGAAATAAAGGTTATGGTTTGTTTTAAAAATGAATGCAGTCTTTGAAAAACGTCTCATATAGAGGTCAAAACCTCGCAACGAAATCAATTAATATGGAACGTTTTTAATCAATAAGAACGGGACATTTCAGTTGGTATCAGAGCGTTGGTCTTAGAGAACCAGAAAATTTGCATTAGTGTGTCTTATCGAGTTTGTTAGGATGCATTAGTGAGTCTGGACTTCGACCGTGTTTTCTTTAAAAATGATTGCTTAACATTTTTGTTGGAAACTATATATTTTTAACATATGAATATTATGTGATATATTAATCTCTTAACGTGTTTGATATTATGTGATAGATGTCTACCTCTAGAACAAGTCCCATTGACTCACCTAATAATAATGAAGAGTCAAATGTAAATTGGAATGATTCGTGGACTGATTCACAAGTTCCCGAAGAGGAACCGGAAGAAGAGTCGGAACCGGAAGAAGAATCGGAACCGGAAGAAGAATCGGAACCGGAAGAAGAAATAGAACTGGTGGGGGAAATAATAAAACGGTTAAGTAAAAGAGAATCCTCAACCAACCGACCAAGGTTAATTATGGTCAATGGTGTTTCCGCCAAGGAAGCAAAATATTGGGAGGATTACCAATTCTCCGATGAATCGGATTCCGACGAGAATTCCGATGATTTTATAGAAATTACCCCAACTGAATTTAAAAAGGCAAAAGAAAATAATAAGGGAAAGGGCATAAAAATAGATAAATCTAATTCCAACCCCGATGAACTTTATATGTATCGTCAACCCCCGAAGTCCTTAAGTTGTAACAATGACCCGGGAACCTCTAAACCACCAGGTTTTTCTAAACCAATGTGGACAACGACGGCTCGTATTAGGGGAACATCATATATCCCTAGAAACTTGGCAAAACGAACCAAAACCGAACAAGAAGAAACGAGCGAGTCGGAATAAGATAGTTGTATTCGTGTGGTGTAATATATGTAATATAGTGTGCTTATGCTTTATGATATATGTAAAAATTGCTTGTATTAATAAGTATTTTTTTTATGAATCTAACTCTTGTCTATTTTATAGTATAAAAACACAAAATGGATAGACAACCCAATATTTTAAGAGACCTACCCGGAGACATGATTGATGAAATCTTGTCTAGAGTCGGTCAGAATTCCTCGGCACAACTATTTAAGGCGAGATCAGTTTGTAAGACATTCGAAGAACGTTCCAAGAATGCCTTGGTTTATAAAAGGCTTTCGTTCGAAAGATGGGGGATATCACATTGGGAAATCCATAAGTTACAATGTGTTTACTTTGACGCATATATTGCGGGGAACCCAAATGCTATTTTACGCAACGGGTTAAGAAATTATTTTGACTCAGTATATCCGAATATAGGACTTCGTGATTTAGAAAAAGCGGCTAACATGCAACATAAAGAGGCATGTTATGCTTACGGGTTAGTAATGTTCGCTTCTCACCAAAGTGAGAACAAGAACATCGGGCTACAATTATTAAACAAAACGTTCCCACAAGTGACGGAGTCGGTAATTGGGGTAAGAAATGAGGTTTTTAGGTTATTACGAGACAGTTGGTCATTACGTAACCCTCGTCCCTTTGACGACGTTACAACACGCTGTCTTATCAACGGCCATAACGGTTATGTTCCACAAGACCAAGGATGGGAAGTAGTCCTAGTAAAACCAGAATGCATGACTTTTTTCTGGACGTATGAATTACGTGTCTTTATTGCCTTTGCTGAACGACTTGTGTACTAGCTAGAATTATCTTCACAACTATCTTGTATCAAATTTTTTGTGTGCTATATTTCATGCTTTATGTAAAATAAGCGGTATTGTAAGTTTGTAAAATATTGTATAAAAGTTTGAACGTGAAATATTATTACAATCAGTTTTTCATATAGAATTGTAGTAGTTGAATTGTATATTAGCTACTAAGTATGAACTTAACGGGTAGGTACTACCCGAATTTAAACTTATAAAACGCTAATATGAAGAAAAAGCTTTTATAAATGAGTTCATATTATGCTACGAAATACTATTAACTACTCTTAATATTCTGTATGATTAACTTGTTCCATTTGACTATTTTGAAGGAAATGGCACCGACTACTCGACACACCGTGAATATGAATGAAGAGGAATTCCGTACTTTTCTAGCTTCAAACATAGCCGCAGTACAGGCTGCGCTACATACCAACAATAACCTTGGATCTGGCAGTACAGGAAATCGTGTAGGATGCACCTACAAAGAATTCACTGCCTGCAAACCTTTGGAATTTGATGGAACCGAAGGACCGATCGGATTGAAACGGTGGACCGAAAAGGTCGAATCGGTGTTTGCCATAAGTAAGTGTACTGAAGAGGACAAAGTGAAGTATGCTACGCATACCTTCACAGGTTCTGCGTTAACATGGTGGAATACCTATCTAGAGCAAGTGGGACAAGATGATGCGTACGCACTACCGTGGTCAGCATTCAAGCACTTGATGAACGAGAAGTACCGTCCCAGAACCGAAGTCAATAAGCTCAAGACAGAACTTAGAGGGTTACGAACCCAAGGATTTGATATTACCACGTACGAAAGACAATTCACATAATTGTGCCTATTGTGTCCGGGAGCATTCGAAGATGAGGAAGAGAAGATCGACGCGTTTGTGAAAGGATTACCGGAAAGAATCCAAGAAGATATAAGTTCACACGAGCCCGCCTCCATACAACAGGCATGTAGAATGGCTCACAAACTAGTGAACCAGATTGAAGAAAGAATTAAAGAACAGACTGCTGAAGAGGCCAATGTGAAGCAAGTCAAAAGAAAGTGGGAGGAAAACGGTGATAAGAATCACCAATACAACAACAACAGCAATTACAACAATAATCGCAACAATTATCCCAACAATCGCAACATCAATCGCAACTACAACAAACGGCCCAACAATAACAACAACAACAACAACAGCAACAACAACAACAACTACAACAATCATCTCAACAACAATAACAACCGCAACAACAACAACAATCAGAAGCAGCTATGCCAAAGGTGTGAAAAGTATCACTCGGGGTTCTGCACCAAATTTTGCAACAAGTGTAAAAGAAATGGTCATAGCGCGGCGAAGTGTGAGGTCTACGGACCAGGAGTTAACAGAACGAAAGGAATAAATGGTGTCGGAACGAGTAATGGCGGAGCAAGTAGTGTCAGAGCAAGTTATGCCAATGTAGTTTGTTATAAATGTGGAAAACCGGGCCACATTATTAGAAATTTCCCGAATCAGGAGAACACGAATGGACAAGGCCGCGGAAGAGTTTTCAATATTAATGCGGCAGAGGCACAGGAAGACCCGGAGCTTGTTACGGGTACGTTTCTTATTGACAATAAATCTGCTTACGTTTTATTTGATTCGGGTGCGGATAGAAGCTATATGAGTAGAGATTTTTGTGCTAAATTAAGTTGTCCATTGACACCTTTGGATAGTAAATTTTTACTCAAATTAGCAAATGGTAAATTAATTTCAGCAGATAATATATGTCGGAATCGAGAAATTAAACTGGTTAGCGAAACATTTAAGATTGATTTGATACCAGTAGAGTTAGGGAGTTTTGATGTGATAATCGGTATGGACTGGTTAAAAGAAGTGAAAGCAGAGATCATTTGTTACAAAAATGCAATTCGCATTATATTAGAAAAAGGAAAACCCTTAATGGTG
The DNA here is from genome assembly GCF_046630445.1 of Rutidosis leptorrhynchoides. NCBI lineage: Eukaryota > Viridiplantae > Streptophyta > Magnoliopsida > Asterales > Asteraceae > Rutidosis > Rutidosis leptorrhynchoides. The sequence continues at coordinate 260,613,675 of NC_092339.1, forward strand.
TACGGAGAAAAGGGCAACACGAAGCTACATATTATTAGTAATTTGAAGGCACAAAAACTAATAAGAAAAGGTTGCTATACTGTTCTAGCACACGTCGAGAAAGTACAAACTGAAGAAAAGAGCATCAATGATGTTCCCATTGCAAAAGAATTTCCTGATGTATTTCCGAAAGAATTACCGGGATTACCCCCACAGCGATCCGTTGAATTTCAAATAGATCTTGTACCAGGAGCTGCACCAATAGCTCGTGCTCCTTACAGACTCGCACCCAGCGAGATGAAAGAACTGCAAAGCCAATTACAAGAACTTTTAAAGCGTGGTTTCATTCGACCAAGCACATCACCGTGGGGAGCTCCTGTTTTGTTTGTCAAGAAGAAGGATGGTACATTTAGGTTATGTATTGACTACGGAGAGTTGAACAAACTTACCATCAAAAACCGTTATCCACTGCCGAGAATTGACGACTTATTTGATCAACTGCAAGGCTCGTCGGTTTATTCGAAGATCGATTTACGTTATGGATATCATCAAAAGGAGGATGATATTCCAAAAACTGCTTTTAGGACGCGTTATGGTCATTATGAGTTTATGGTTATGCCGTTTGGATTGACTAACGCACCAGCTGTGTTCATGGACCTTATGAACCGAGTGTGTGGGCCATATCTTGACAAGTTTGTCATTGTTTTCATCGATGACATACTTATTTACTCAGAGAATGATCAAGAGCACGAAGAACATTTGAGAAAGGTGCTAGAAGTATTGAGGAAAGAAAAACTGTACGCTAAGTTTTCAAAGTGTGCATTTTGGTTGGAAGAAGTTCAATTCCTCGGTCACATAGTGAACAAAGAAGGTATCCAGGTGGACCCGGCAAAGATCGAAATCGTTGAAAAGTGGGAAAACCCAAAAACTCCGAAGCATATATGTCAATTTTTAGGATTGGCTGGTTACTACAGAAGATTCATCCAAGATTTCTCCAAAATAGCAAAACCCTTGACTGCATTAACGCATAAAGGGAAGAAATTTGAATGGAAGGATGAACAAGAGAAGGCGTTTCAATTATTGAAGAAAAAGCTAACTACGGCACCTATATTGTCATTGCCTGAAGGGAATGATGATTTTGTGATTTATTGTGACGCATCAAAGTAAGGTCTCAGTTGTGTATTAATGCAACAGACGAAGGTGATTGCTTATGCGTCTAGATAATTGAAGATTCACGAGCAAAATTATACGACGCATGATTTGGAATTAAGCGCGGTTGTTTTTGCATTAAAGACTTGGAGGCACTACTTATATGGGGTCAAAAGTATTATATATACCGACCACAAAAGTCTTCAACACATATTTAATCAGAAACAACTGAATATGAGGCAGCGTAGGTGGATTGAATTGTTGAATGATTGCGACTTTGAGATTCGTTACCACCCGGGGAAGGCAAATGTGGTAGCCGACGCCTTGAACAGAAAGGACAGAGAACCCATTCGAGTAAAATCTATGAATATAATGATTCACACTAACCTTACTACTCAAATAAAGGAGGCGCAACAAGGAGTTTTAAAAGAGGGAAATTTAAAGGATGAAATACCCAAAGGATCGGAGAAACATCTTAATATTCGGGAAGACGGAACCCGGTATAGGGCTGAAAGAATTTGGGTACCAAAATTTGGAGATATGAGAGAAATGGTACTTAGAGAAGCTCATAAAACCAGATACTCAATACATCCTGGAATGGGGAAGATGTACAAGGATCTTAAGAAACATTTTTGGTGGCCGGGTATGAAAGCCGATGTTGCTAAATACGTAGGAGAATGTTTGACGTGTTCTAAGGTCAAAGCTGAGCATCAGAAACCATCAGGTCTACTTCAACAACCCGAAATCCCGGAATGGAAATGGGAAAACATTACCATGGATTTCATCACTAAATTGCCAAGGACTGCAAGTGGTTTTGATACTATTTGGGTAATAGTTGATCGTCTCACCAAATCAGCACATTTCCTGCCAATAAGAGAAGTTGACAAGATGGAGAAGTTAGCACGACTGTATTTGAAGGAAGTCGTCTCCAGACATGGAATACCAATCTCTATTATCTCTGATAGGGATGGCAGATTTATTTCAAGATTCTGGCAGACATTACAACAAGCATTAGGAACTCGTCTAGACATGAGTACTGCCTATCATCCACAAACTGATGGGCAGAGCGAAAGGATGATACAAATGCTTGAAGACATGCTACGAGCATGTGTTATTGATTTCGGAAACAGTTGGGATCGACATCTACCATTAGCAGAATTTTCCTACAACAACAGCTACCATTCAAGCATTGAGATGGCGCCGTTTGAAGCACTTTATGGTAGAAAGTGCAGGTCTCCGATTTTTTGGAGTGAAGTGGGGGATAGACAGATTACGGGTCCGGAGATTATACAAGAAACTACCGAGAAGATCATCCAAATTCAACAACGGTTGAAAACCGCCCAAAGTCGACAAAAGAGCTACGCTGACATTAAAAGTAAAGATATAGAATTTGAAATTGGAGAGATGGTCATGCTTAAAGTTGCACCTTGGAAAGGCGTTGTTCGATTTGGTAAACGAGGGAAATTAAATCCAAGGTATATTGGACCATTCAAGATTATTGATCGTGTCGGACCAGTAGCTTACCGACTTGAGTTACCTAAAGAACTCGCGGCTGTACATAACACTTTCCACGTCTTGAATTTGAAGAAATGTTTTGCTAAAGAAGATCTCACTATTCCGTTAGATGAAATCCAAATCAACGAAAAACTCCAATTCATCGAAGAACCCGTCGAAATAATGGATCGTGAGGTTAAAAGACTTAAGCAAAACAAGATACCAATTATTAAGGTTCGATGGAATGCTCGTAGAGGACCCGAGTTCACCTGGGAGTGTGAAGATCAGATGAAGAAGAAATACCCGCATTTATTTCCAGAAGATACGTCAACACCTCCAACTGCTTAAAATTTCGGGACGAAATTTATTTAACGGGTAGGTACTGTAGTGACCCGAACTTTTCCATGTTTATATATATATTAAATGAAATTGTTATTTACATGATTAAGTGTTTCCAACATGTTAAGCAATCAAACTTGTTAAGACTTGATTAATTGAAATAGGTTTCATATAGACAATTGACCACCCAAGTTGACCGGTGATTCACGAACGTTAAAACTTGTAAAAACTATACGATGACATATATATGGTTATATATATAGTTAACATGATTTTATTATAAGTATGTATCTCATTAGGTATTTTAACAATGAGTTATGTACATAAAAATGAGACTATTAATTTAAGAAACTCGAAAACGATATATATAACGATTATCGTTATAACAACGTCTTACTAGGTACATATGAATCATATTAAGATATTGATACACTTGGTTAATTATGTTAAATTATAAGTAAATATATTATTAAGTGTATTAACAATGAAATACATATGTAAAAATAAGACTACTAACTTAATGATTTCGAAACGAGACATATATGTAACGATTATCATTGTAACGACATTTAACTGTATATATATCATACTAAGATATATTATATATCATAACATCATGATAATATAACAATTTAACATCTAATTTGTGATAATAAACAATGGGTTAACAACATTCAACAAGATCGTTAACCTAAAGGTTTCAAAACAACATTTACATGTAACGACTAACGATGACTTAACGACTCAGTTAAAATGTATATACATGTAGTGTTTTAATATGTATTCATACACTTTTGAAAGACTTCAAGACACTTATCAAAATACTTCTACTTAACAAAAATGCTTACAATTACATCCTCGTTCAGTTTCATCAACAATTCTACTCATATGCACCCGTATTCGTACTCGTACAATACACAGCTTTTAGATGTATGTACTATTGGTATATACACTCCAATGATCAGCTCTTCACAGCACATTTGAGTCACCTAACACATGTGGGAACCATCATTTGGCAACTAGCATGAAATATCTCATAAAATTACAAAAATATGAGTAATCATTCATGACTTATTTACATGAAAACAAAATTACATATCCTTTATATCTAATCCATACACCAACGACCAAAACACCTACAAACACTTTCATTCTTCAATTTTCTTCATCTAATTGATCTCTCTCAAGTTCTATCTTCAAGTTCTAAGTGTTCTTCATAAATTCCAAAAGTTCTAGTTTCATAAAATCAAGAATACTTCCAAGATTGCAAGTTTACTTCCAAGTTTTCTAAATCCATTCCAAGTAATCATCCAAGATCAAGAAACCTTTGTTACTTATAGTAGGTTATATTTCTAATACAAGGTAATAATCATATTCAAACTTTAATTCAATTTCTATAACTATAACAATCTTATTTCGAGTGGAAATCTTACTTGAAATTGTTTTCGTGTCATGATTCTGCTTCAAGAACTTTCAAGCCATCCAAGGATCCTTTGAAGCTAGATCTATTTTTCTCATTTCCGGTAGGTTTATCCAAGGAACTTGAGGTAGTAATGATGTTCATAACATCATTCGATTCATACATATAAAGCTATCTTATTCGAAGGTTTAAACTTGTAATCACTAGAACATAGTTTAGTTAATTCTAAACTTGTTCGCAAATAAAAGTTAATCCTTCTAACTTGACTTTTAAAATCAACTAAACACATGTTCTATATCTATATGATATGCTAACTTAATGATTTAAAACCTGGAAACACGAAAAACACCGTAAAATTGGATTTACGCCGTCGTAGTAACACCGCGGGCTGTTTTGGGTTAGTTATTTAAAAACTATGATAAACTTTGATTTAAAAGTTGTTATTCTGGAAAAATGATTTTTATTATGAACATGAAACTATATCCAAAAATTATGGTTAAACTCAAAGTGGAAGTATGTTTTCTAAAATGGTCATCTAGACGTCGTTCTTTCGACTGAAATGACTACCTTTACAAAAACGACTTATAACTTATTTTTCTGACAATAAACCTATACTTTTTATGTTTATATTCATAAAATAGAGTTCAATATGAAACCATAGCAATTTGATTCACTCAAAACGGATTTAAAATGAAGAAGTTATGGGTAAAACAAGATTGGATAATTTTTCTCATTTTAGCTACGTGAAAATTGGTAACAAATCTATTCCAACCATAACTTAATCAACTTGTATTGTATATTATGTAATCTTGAGATACCATAGACACGTATAAAATGTTTCGACCTATCATGTCGACACATCTATATATATTTCGGAACAACCATAGATACTCTATATGTGAATGTTGGAGTTAGCTATACAGGGTTGAGGTTGATTCCAAAATATATATAGTTTGAGTTGTGATCAATACTGAGATACGTATACACTGGGTCGTGGATTGATTCAAGATAATATTTATCGATTTATTTCTGTACATCTAACTATGGACAACTAGTTGTAGGTTACTAACGAGGACAGCTGACTTAATAAACTTAAAACATCAAAATATATTAAAAGTGTTGTAAATATATTTTGAACATACTTTGATATATATGTATATATTGTTATAGGTTCGTGAATCAACCAGTGGCCAAGTCTTACTTCCCGACGAAGTAAAAATCTGTGAATGTGAGTTATAGTCCCACTTTTAAAATCTAATATTTTTGGGATGAGAATACATGAAGATTTTATAAATGATTTACAAAATAGACACAAGTACGTGAAACTACATTCTATGGTTGAATTATCGAAATCGAATATGCCCCTTTTTATTAAGTCTGGTAATCTAAGAATTAGGGAATAGACACCCTAATTGACGCGAATCCTAAAGATAGATCTATTGGGCCTAACAAACCCCATCCAAAGTACCGGATGCTTTAGTACTTCGAAATTTATATCATATCCGAAGGGTGTCCCGGAATGATGGGGATATTCTTATATATATGCATTTGTTAATGTCGGTTACCAGGTGTTCACCATATGAATGATTTTTTATCTCTATGTATGGGATGTGTATTGAAATATGAAATCTTGTGGTCTATTGTTACGATTTGATATATATAGGTTAAACCTATAACTCACCAACATTTTTGTTGACGTTTAAAGCATGTTTATTCTCAGGTGAATACTAAGAGCTTCCGCTGTTGCATACTAAAATAAGGACAAGATTTGGAGTCCATGTTTGTATGATATTGTGTAAAAACTGCATTCAAGAAACTGATTTCGATGTAACATATTTGTATTGTAAACCATTATGTAATGGTCGTGTGTAAACAGGATATTTTAGATTATCATTATTTGATAATCTACGTAAAGCTTTTTAAACCTTTATTTATGAAATAAAGGTTATGGTTTGTTTTAAAAATGAATGCAGTCTTTGAAAAACGTCTCATATAGAGGTCAAAACCTCGCAACGAAATCAATTAATATGGAACGTTTTTAATCAATAAGAACGGGACATTTCAAGTGAGATGTGCAGAATAGGCAGCATTTGCTGCGATAAGCTCATCAGTAAGCACCATGTCATCCTGGGCATCACCTGTAATAAATTCCTCAGTAGAAGCATTTGGAGGAGTAACAGTGGTAGTGCCAGCAGTATCAAAATCAAGAACCTCCTTAACAATGTTATCAATAACCTTTTCGAGTACAGGAGGAGGTTCCACATCTCATCAACCACTTCAGAATCAGTGGTTGAAGTAGCAATACCAGAGACAGTAGGAGGAGTAGTAGAAATATCAGCAGTAGCTAGCTCCTCGTTAATAATAAGATCAGGGGAACCAGCATCCACAATGTCTCCAGTAGAGTCAGCAATAGTAGAGGCAACAACACTAGTATCAGCACCACCAGTAGATAAATCAGTAGCACCAACACCAGTAGAAGAAACAAAGAGCTCATTAGTAGAAACACGAACATCTTTTTCTTGCTCCCCCTCTGCCTGTTCATCTACTCTGCTAAGAACTGAAATAAGAGAACATTTTATGTTAACAACTGTAGAACCAATTAAATTTGACCCGACAATTGCATCTGTTGTTGGTCTCTGGGGACAGACTGGTGATTTAGTCAGCCCTTCGATTGAGACAGAGTTAGGTGTCTATAAGTGCTGTTGTGACTCTGCTGACTCATTGACAACACATGTTGACCCAGATTGTGTAAGAGTTCTGGCTGGTAATGATGTAGGAGTGAGACTCTTAATGTGATCTAAGTAACATTTAGGCTGTGCAGTGGCCTGAGCTGATTCAACATGATGAGGAACCAGCTCAAGACTACTTTAGGGGTCAGTTATATTCCCTGCTGGTTGTACTGTCAGCAGAGGATATTTCATGAAGTATAATTTTGAAAAATGTGGAAGTGCCTGGTTAGAAGAGTATGGGTTGCTACTCTTCTTAACACTAGTTTCAAAACCAGTCAGCTTGGTAGCCAAAGTTGTACCTTTAGCTCCACTTTCATTTTTCAAGTTAGCAGTAAAAATATTTTTAATTATGTTAGAGATTTCTGCTGTTTAGTCTAGAGATGCACCAGGTTCCATAGCAGCCTTCTTTTCAGAAGCAGCAGTTGAGACTGGGAAATCTCTCCCGTGGTTTGCTTGGAGCCAGCTGTAGCTCGTTTGGATTTGCCTATTATCAAGAAATAGATAAGCAACGGATTCCAATACTAGAAGTGGGTAGTCAGTATATAAGACTAGGACTGTTCTTTATTATCAGAGAGCACTAGATTCTAATACAACTACTGCTTTACCAGTATGTGAGACGGTGGCTGTTCTAGTTGAGGTAGCTGGCTGCTTCCTACGAGTAGCTGGCTTTCGCTGAGGTCCCTCTGTCACGACCCTACTTTTTCCGTTATCTTTTAAAGTTAATTATTTAACGACCGTTAACTATTAATTGGGTTACGTCATTTCATGACCTATATTATTATTTTAGTAATAATATATTAATTATTATGTGTTATATGAATATATGTATTCATATTTTAAATCGTACGTTTATACGAATCGCGGATTTCTATCCGGCGAATCTTTTCGGTTTTCAAACCAACGGTCGCGTTTTTGGGATATTTAAATCCTATTTATTTTAAATATAATATTTTAAGGTCATATAATTATATAGTGTATTTATATTTATTTTTCGTCGCGCGTTTGTTGTCTTTCCGAATTTTTAATCGCGTAAGTGCGTTTTCGCGTTTCGGGACTCGTTCGGGCTTTCGGGCCACAAGCTTTTACACATTTAGCAAGATTGGGCCATGGGGCCCACCCCATGACCCCTCATTCGGCCGAGACACCAAGGGAGGGGAGTAAAACTCCCTTGATTTTTATTTTTGGAGTATTATTTCCATCCCACTCTTTATTAAACCTAATTTCCTATTTTTGGTGCTCTCTCCCTCTCCTCTTCCTCTTTGCCGTCACCAACCATCACCATAACATCATCATCTTCATCAATTTTCATAGCTTGGATCAAGGATTGTTATACATCAACGCGTTCCTCGTTCCGTTCTCTACGCGATTATACTTCTCGTTTCCTGATTAGGGTATAAACCCTAACCCTAGAACTTTTAATTTTTTCTTAATTTTCTGTATTTTGATGATTTATTAATAGTATGATGATTATTAGTTGTTGAAATGTTGATTGTATGCGTAGAATTGCTCGTTTACATATGTTTTCGGTTTGATATAATTTGGACAGCAGCTTTTTCGTGTGTTTATGAAATTGTAACTGATATAAAAGTTAAAATAAAGTATATAAATGAGTTCCCCTCATCAAGACATTAATTTTAGACACCGGATTCATGTCGTTTTGATTCCCGGAACCCTAGTTATGATCAAAGTGGTATTTTGTTAAGATTGAATGTGATTTTGGTATGAACCAGGTTTGGTCCGACTTTGTGACCATATTTGGTGACTTTAGGGTGTGTTAGTGTGTTAGGACTGATGGTGGGGCGAACTTTCATGTTCGGGTCATCTCAATCCGAGCCACGAATCACCCGTTACGTCCAAAACACGTTTTTGATTGAATTGAAGTCCAAGTGGTGTATTGGCTGTATAACATGACTTGTGGAATGTTCTTGGGGTGTTCTTGAGTGTACCAAAGTGTCGGGTGGTTTACTTAGGTGGAGATATATGTAAGTCTCACCGAAAACCGACACCCGGGGCTCAGGATACGACCCGATGAACTTTTGATTTAAAACTTTTGACTAATTATGAAACTTATGATATAAATAATGGATTTTATTATCATTTAATTACTTATGATAAAAAAAGTAATTATTATTATTTACAACTTATGATATATATTTATTATATCATTTTATTAATACTTACGATTTAAGTAACATTTTAATTAAACATATGATTAATAATACTTCATTATTAATGGAAAAATACTTATGATAAGTATTAAACTTATATTATGAGATTATTATAATAAGACTTATAATAAGAATTAATTAATTATTTAATTATTATAAGGCTTAGTTATTATTTAATTATAATTTAATTATTAAATACTTATGATTTAATAATTATAATTAGAAACTTATGATATGATTAATAATTCATTATTAATTAATAATACTTATGATATGATTTAAAAATTATTATTAATTAATAATACTTACATTATGACTAATATTTAATTAATTAATTAAATACTTATGTTATATTAAATATATCATTTAAACTTATATTAACTTTAATAATTCATTTTAATTTAATTAAACGTATGTTATGACATAATTAGACATATTTAACTTTAATAAACGATATAACTTATATTATTACTATAACTTACACTTTTAAAATTAACGTTGACCATGTTTGACCAAGGTTGACTTTTGAGTTGACTTTCGATTGACTTTGACTTTTAGTTGACTTTTGTTGACTTTCTAATTAAGGAAACTTTCCTAACTTATAAACTTTCCTAAAATAGCAACTTTCTAAATTTGGAAACTTTCCAAAAATAGAAACTTTCCAAAAATAGAAACTTTCCAAAAATAGAAACTTTCCAAAAATGGAAACCTGCTAAAAATAGAAACTTTCTAAAAATAGAAAGTGTGTGTCCGTAAGCTGTTCCGATCAAACCGATGCATATTGAGTATTGTTCTATGACTACTTGCAACATGTACAATAGCTATCATACTAAGACTTGACCTAAGTTAGTTATTTATATCGACCTGCTGTATTTATAGGTCGGCGTTGTGATCATTCCTGATCAATGTACTACATTTGCTGTTCGCTTAATTGTGTTGGTTACTTCATTACTATTAAGGTGAGTTATAGTCCCGTTTTTACATACTTTTCAAAGTATATTTTTGGGATGTGATTACATGCATTTTATTTCACGTTTAGACACAAGTGACAATTAAATTTAAATTATTCATTGTGAGTTAGACAAAAATATTCCCTAGTCTGGTAACTGTAATCATTGGTTTCTACCGGTAAACGCGAATCCTACAGATAGATCTATCGGGTTTGACAACCCCATTTCGAGCTAGTCGCGGTAGCAATTTATAATCGGAATGTTTAGTACTTCGTAATTTGTTGTAGATACACTGTCCAGTGTATATTTTTATTGTGTTTGGCAAGGGTAAGTAAAGGGTTAAGTGGTTACCAGGTGGCTCATTGATAATGGAATAATGTTTAATGTTTTCTAACATTTTTAAATCTTGTGGTCTAAAGTTTATTCAATTATTTAAACCTATAATTCACTCAACCTTTGTGTTGACAGTTTACTCGCATGTTTTCACAGGTACTTGAGTTTATGTGATGCTTCTGCTGTGTTTAGGAGAGTCTGCATGCATTTGGGCAGATTTTTATGAAACAATTTATGAAACTTTGGCTTGCATTCGGTTTTTGAATAATTAATACTTGTGGGTTGTTGACAATGTTTTTGTGTCAACTTTGGATTATTAATATGTTGGGTTACTTTTAAACTACATATTTTGGTATGCTTTCCTTTTTGGGAAACTTTTTGATATAAAAGAATGCAATGTCATTTATTAAATTTATTTAAGTTCGATCAAGCTATGGGACCAAGTGACGGAGCCGTTAAGTGTTTTGACGGGGCCATCACACCCTCCCCCTCAGCTGGTGCAGAACCAGAGGCTGTTGTTTGGTGAACTCCACCCCGAGCAGCAAGATACTCGAGCATGCCTGGTTTAAGCAGTAGGAGCATCTTTTGGCATTCCCCCTTTCAGCAATTTTCTGGTAAGCATTACCCAGCTCATTTTCAAATACCAGGCTCAAGAACCTTGGAAAGGGGATTAGATGTGTTCTTTTGGGTGCAAGCACCATTTCCCTTAGCCTCAAGTAAATTTCACCGGCATAATCAATATTACAGTTAAACAGCAACCCGTGACCAATCTTTAGCTCAAAATCTGAGCACTGGTCAAAACTCCCGGACTTTTGGCTGATGCATTGAGTCAGCAATCCAAAGAAATAATACCATAGAGGTGGCATATGCTTCCTTATGGGTGTATGAGCCACTGGTCGATTGAACCTTATAGTTTCCAGTACCTCCCTTCTAAACTCATCACTGGTAGGTGAAGTAACAAATGGTCTACTTGGCAGATGAAGAGCTCGTCGGATGGCAACAATAGTGATTGAGCAGGTTAGGGTTTCAGTAACCATGCCACGAATACATGGAACGTTTTGTAGAGTGGTGGCCATGGTGGCAGTATACCAGAATCTGGCCAAGCAGGCTGGATAAAGACGTGAAGGTACACCTGTAATTGCTCGAGCCAGAGGTGATTGCCGTATATAATCGACTAACGTAATATAGCCCATGTTGGCTTTGGATTTGGGAATGGACAGGGCAAGAGCAACATTGCCTCTCGATAGGCAAATAAGAGTGTGATATGGTGTATTAGCAGCCCTGACCAGATTAGGGTGAAGATTGAATAGTGGACCCTGTACAACTTGTTCCTCTATGATTGGTAGAGGTTGCTGTTCTGGTTGTTGTTGCTGTGGTTGTTGTTCCTCCAGTTGGTTTTCTATGGGTGGTGATTGTTGTTATTGTTGGTCTGCCATTGATGAACTTGTTGAAGATAAGAGTTTGAGAGATTTGAAGATTTGAGAATTTAGAGAGAAAAGTGTGTTCTTGAAAGGTAAATCAAAGAGTTAATAATCGAAGGTTATTATGTGGAATGGATAGCCTTATTTAACCTTTCGGATTGGTGGAAAAAGTGAAGGAGAGAGAAAATGGCAACTGTCATCTGTAGGCGCGTGGGTAGATGTGACAGACTGGCACGTTTTCGAGGGGACACAGACTTTTGATATGACGTTTAATCATCTTGAACACTCATACCTCCTATTAAGCATTAAATGCAGCAGTTCTCAATTCAAAATGAAGTTAAAACCCATAAGATAAATTTAGTATTAGATACAAAAATTCTTTGTGACATTTAATCTGTTGTGAATTTAATTTTAAATCATTGGGAGTAAATGAGTTTCAGATTTAAGGTATCATTTAAGTATTGTAAGCTATTTATTATTTCGTTTTGAACATTGAATAACCATGATACAAAGACCTTGTTGTGCTGACTGTTTGACATGTAGGCAGTAAGTGAAAGTTGTAGCTTACTGGTTTATCCTACATGTTGTTGAACCAGTACACCAACAAAGTTGTCTTTGATTTTAGAGTTCAAGCATACCCAGCTCAGAGATGAGATAGTTAAAACGTTTCTCATCTAAGGGCTTTGTGAAAAGATCTGCTAACTGCTGGTCTGTTGAAATAAAATGTAGCTCCACATCTCCTTTTTGAACATGATCCCTTATGAAATGATATCGAACGTCAATGTGCTTAGTTCTTGAGTGCATCACAGGATTGTTGGTAATAGCAATAGAACTTGTGTTGTCACAGTAGATTGGAATTTTTGTAACATGAACACCATAGTCCTTCAGCTGGCTTTGCATCCATAGTACTTGAGAAGTATAACTACCAGCAAAAACGTATTCTGCCTCAGCAGTAGATGTGGACACAGTATTTTGCTTTTTGCTCGTCAAGCCAACTAGCCTACCACCCAGTAACTGGCAACCACCAGTAGTACTTTTCTTGTCTATCTTACACCCTGCAAAGTCAGTATCTGAATAACCAATTAGCTCGAAATCCTGGTCTTTGGGAAACCAAAGACCACGTGTAGCAGTACCTTTCAGATACCTAAATATCCTCTTTACTGCTAACAAGTGTGACTCTTTAGGATTAGCTTGATACTTGGCACAGAGACATGTGGCAAACATAATATCTGGTCTGCTGGCTGTGAGATAAAGTAGGGACCCAATCATACCTCTATATTCAGTGATATTGACTGGTTCACCATTGAGATCAGCATCAATTTTGATAGATGCTGCCATTGGAGTCCCTATATCTTTTAAACAGGTCAGACAAAATTTCTTTAACATATCTTTGATATATTTATCTTGACTTATAAAAATTTCATAATCAAGTTGTTTAATTTGCAATCCTAAAAAGTATTGCAGATTTCTTTGTAAACTCATTTCATATGTCTTTGACATAAGTTTTGAAAAATCTTGACAATGTTTCTCATTTTTAGATCCATAAATAATATCATCCACGTATATCTGTACCAGCAAGAGATCACCATCTATCTCTTTTGAGAATAGAGTGGTATCAATTGTTCCAACTTTAAAACCTATACCAGTGAGATACACATGAAGTGTCTCATACCATGCTCTTGGTGCCTGTTTGAGACCATAAAGAGCTTTGTCTAACTTGTAGACATGGTCTGGATATTTACTGCTTACAAAACCAGGAGGCTGTTCGACATAAACTTCCTCTTGCAGCTTCCCATTTAGAAATTCACACTTAACATCCATCTGGAATACCCTAAAGTTCATCTTAGCAGCATATGTCGAGAACAATCTGATAGCTTCCATCCTAGCCACCGGTGCATAAGTCTCTCCATAATCCAATCCTTCTTCCCGTTTGAAACCCTGAGCTACCAATCTAGCATTGTTTCTGATCACAATCCCATCTTCATCCATCTTATTTTTGAAAACCCACTTGTTACCAATGATCTTTTTAGTTTCATCATCAGGTTGAGGTACCAATGTCCAAACCTTATTCCTATCAAACTAGGAGATCTCTTCTTGCATAGCTCCTGCCTAGCTTGGATCTTTGATTGCTTCTTCAGGACATGTAGGTTCAATGGTAGATACAAAGTTTACATGCATACAAAAATTGCTGGTTGCATGTCTTCTTGTTTTAACACCACTGGCCAGATTACCAATAACTTATTCAATTAGATGCTCCTTTGTCCATCTAGTGTTATGAACGGGTGAGCTTGTTGTGGAACACACAACATCTTGATCATTAGCTGGCTTAGAGGAATGAGCAGCATTGGGGGACAGCTGTTCATTATGAGTGTAACCAGTACCCGCTTGAGATCCTTCGGAACCAGTAGACCTATGCTCAAGTTGTAAAACTTCAGTAGAGCTAGTAGGTCCATGATATGACTGAAACGGATGGTTTTATTTCGCGCGATGTCGTTAAGTCGCGGCGCGTTAGGGTCGGCCACCAAGAGGGGGGACCCTTGTTTTAAATTTATATTTAGCGGGGCCTAAATCGTACTACTCCTTATTATGAGTAAGGGAAGTATGACCTAGAGTCGTATTTTTAAGATATCAGTAGAATCGAACCTATATCTAAATCTTAAGATAATTATAAAGTGCAGGAGTAGTTGGTGATTACCTAATTTTGGGTTTTCTAGATTAAAGTAAAGTAAAGTAAATACGATAAAATTTGTAATTCAGATAAGGCTAAAACAAGTGCATGCTATGATTTTATCAGTTACTTTGCCGGTATTATGGAATGATGGCTCATGGATAGGCAGTGACCTTGTATTTACTACACTAGTCCTAAACGCCCCTGTCATAAGACATGTCACTGGGTAATGCATTAGGCTTGAAGATTCTGAATAGACAGCAACGTCCCTTACCCCCGACGCCCGTGCAGTCCGACTACAGGCATACACGTTCAGACGGCTCATCCAATTGAGCGACTCAGTTGGGTGACGTATTAACATTCCGAAATGGACTAAACTTTCTTAAGTATAATAGAATACATGGTTTTCCATATTCGAGAGACGTGATGGGTCGCAATACTTTCGTTAATGATTGGTTTAGAAGATAGTTAGGCCCTTGGAAGAGTTTAACCATAAAGAACACCATGGCCAAGTCAAGCTGACTTCCAGGAAACGTTCGGTTATCCTAACGGTCCAATCCTTTATGTGTTCGAACAAATAGTTCCTTAATTAACTAAGAATCCCTCAAGCGGGGGTGCAATGCTTGAGACCGCGTTATGGTGAAGTGTACTAGTCAACACTAACCGTGTTCCATGGCCTTACTTAGCAGAGGTACAGCTTACAACAACCGTTGTGCTTCAGCGTACACGTACGAAGTTTATATGCTTGGTGACTACACTAGCATGGTCTAGGACCGACAATGTACTAGGGGTCTATTCAGATGTTTCACTACGAAAGAGTCCTCAGTCGAAATCCAAAGCTCGGTGGACTTACTACAACCAGTGTGCCTCAGTCAAACTAACATTGTATCCGATAGACTTCTCTTACCAAGGGGTGACACAGATAGTGTACTCTGAATCGGGGTTCGTGACTTCCCAATAACAGAGCCAATAACTACGTTCTATTAGATGAAAAAGTGATTGAGTTCAAAGCATAATCGGAAAGCATTTTGACAACATACACAAGCCATAATATAATTTCAGCATTATAACTGATTACGTCATAACATACACTAAAGATAACTACTCGCTAATCATGGCAACAATATCGCAAAGCATAATAATGGAAGACATTATAAAAAGACAAGGGATAGAATTACCAGTAGATTAAATGAGTTCTGAATAAAAAAGTGACAACTTCAAGACTCCAGACCGCTCCTAATATAATCTTCGGCGTTCTTCTTCGGGTACTAGGTTTCCCGCACGGAGTGAAGACCTTGAAAGTATGACTAATATTGTACAAGAGAGAGAAAGAAGTGAATTTGTAAGGACCCGTCCTAATCCATAAGGATGAATACAATATCATTTGGTTACATTGCGAGGTATTTGACCTCTATATGATACATTTTACAAACATTGTATTTGTTTTCAAAAGACAACCTTCCATTACAATGAAAGTTGACAGGCATGCATACCATTTCATAATATCCAAATTGTAAATGACCTAATCTATCATTTACTTAATAATAATCTTTATTGAAATCAACGACTTGAATGCAACGTCTTTAGAAATATGCCATAAATGACTCCAAGTAATATCTTTAAAATGAGCAAATGCACAGCGGAAGATTTCTTTAATACCTGAGAATAAACATGCTTTCAAGTGTCAACCAAAAGGTTAGTGAGTTCATTAGTTTATCTGTAACACCCTGTTTTCCCGTGCACGTCTAAAGGTACGTACTTAATCAATAGTACGCTTATAACTTACTCGTTATGTGATTAAATGAACTAAAGTGTTAGTTAGGTGTGAGTGCATATATGTATATATGTATATATATATATATATATATATATATATATATATATATATATATATATATATATATGGGTATATTCGAATGCGTGCGTATACGTGTATATGAATGTGTCGTAATTGGCGTCAAGTCATGTGAGACTTAAGGTTGAGGTTTAGACGTGCATAGGAAGGGTGGAAGTTGTTGTGTTTGTGTTTGAAACCTTGTATTATGATTTGTTGTCGAAGCGACCAGGAACAGGCGAATGCCGCGCCACGACAAACGGGTCCGCGCCGCGACAAACAAAGCAAATCCAGATCAGAACTTGAGTTAAGAGGGGTATTTTTTCCTTCTTTATGTCGCGCCGCGGCAAGTCTGCAGTTCAGACTCCAAATTCAGCTCAAATTTAATAGGGTTTAGGGGCAAATTGGTCTTTTTACATGTAGATCTGGTTGGAGCTTTAATATCCACCACTTATCTTCATTTCTTATTTTCTTTTCCAATTTCTTTCACATTTTCCTCCCAAAACATAAAACCCACTAAGATTAATCTTGAGAATTGAAAGTGAAGTTTTGTGAATCGATCCTAGAAGCGAGAATTGAAGTTGTTCATCGTATCTCTAGCTACACGTTCATAGTCTTGGTAAGTCTTAACTCTATGTTTTGAGTTTTATCTAATTTAAGCTAGGGTTTGGTTCATATGGAACTAGTGTGACCCATTTGAGGGATAAATGGGTGGGTTTTGGGTTGGATTGTTGAAAGGAAACCCTAAAAAGCTATTATCTAGGGTTTGGTCTTGTGATTTGAGATTGTAAGTGCTAAATGATGATGTTAGTCATTAATGCACTTTTAAAGTGATGAAAGTGTTGTTATTGTGTAAGTTGACTTGATTTATAAGTCAAAGAGTCAAAAGAGCACTAGTTAACCTAATCGGGTGAAATGGTTATGAAATACACCAAGTTTGTGTTAGTTGATGTTGTTAAACCCTAATCACTAGCTTTTAGTGATTTATGACGGGGCATGGCCATTAATGGGCGTTTTGGTGTAGTTGAGTCATTTAATGCAAACGAGTCATTAAATGCTCAAGGGTTGTGGTTAGCATTTAATTCAACTAGTTTGTATGTTAATAAATGCATAATATAATAGGTACGTTACATTGAAGGTTTGCAAGCTCGGTTAGCTTTCACAAGAGACTTGAGGTGAGTGGAATGATTATACATGTGTGTATATAATGTATCTATTTGTAGGGCGGGGAAGGGGCCGGGGTATATGTTGTTTATACCACGAAGAGTTAGTGATATATTTCGTTGTACACTAACTATGGATATTTCGTTGTCCAAATCGCCCAAGAGTTAGTGATATATTTCGTTGTACACTAACGATTGCTTGAACGGATATTTCGTTGTTCGTGTCGCCTAGGGGTTAGTGATATATTTCATTGTACACTAACAGTTGTTATGAACACCGATGGGAAATTCGAAGTACCATTCCCTTGTGTGTTGGTTAACCTTAATTACACGCTGTATTGTAGTATATTATATCATTCAGGTTATATATATGCTATTGTGATGCTAGCTTGTGATCTTGAAGGGTTTAGTGTTATACTTGCGATGGTATGCCATGTAAATTGCTTGTGTGTATGAGGTATTTGTGTAAGTGCTTGCAAGTAGGTGTATTATATATGTATATGTATAATTATTGCATTTACTAAGCGTTAGCTTACCCTCTCGTTGTTTATCTTTTTAGATGCAGGCGCAGTTAAGGGCAAGGGGGTTATCGGACATTAGGTGTCCCGTGATGATGCTTTGTTGGTGTTTTTGGAAGTTGGCCTAGTTTTGGGTAGTTTAGTCCCAAACCATGCTCGGAACGTCGTTTGGTTTATAAACTATCAATTGTAGATGGTCAAACTTGTACTACACTTTATTCGTGGCCCTCGTGCCTTTTGTAAACAATTAACTGTCGTGCATTTTAAATAGAACTCGTGAAATGGATTACATATTTAATTGGCGTGTAATTGTGTTGTATAAAAAAAAAAATTTTATCGTATGGATTGCGGGTTGGGTTGTTACATGTGGTATCAGAGCATGGTCTGAGAGATTTAGGTGACTTGAGATAGGCGCCTAGACTTAGACTTTTGTGTTGTAGAATTTTATGCGGGACTTGTAGGACTGCGGGTCAGTGTGAGGTTTGATTAGTTCTTTGATGCATAGGTGGACTAACTATGCTATATTATGATGTTACTAATCATGTGATATTGTTTTGAACATCGAGCAAGATGGTTGTGATACGTTTGAGCATGGCATGGCATGTGAGCGTAATAGTGAGTCGCGACCACTATTACGGTTGCAAGTCAAGTCAAGCAAGGATGTGCGACAAGTATTGAGCTAGATGTGGTGTGCGTGCGGTCATATGCATAGGTATATATATGTGTATGAAATTGTTGACGATGTCTAATCCATTTTTAACCTTTAGAATGAAGACGAGAAAGGGAACTAATACGAATGACAATGATGGTCCCTCTCATGTAGAGGAAGATGAGATGACTACCAAGATCGAGACCGCTTTAGAAAACTATGTTTCGGTTTTCTCACGAAGGGTTAAACAAATATTCGAAGAGTCGGTTTCGGAACAAATTGTTGATATGATTCAAGAACGGATGACTAATGCCGTTAAAGAAGAAGTTGAAAGGAGGTTTCCTAGACCTCAAAATGTGGGAGAGTTGGAGTTTAGCTATAAGAACTTCTTGGCGACTAAGCCTCCTCACTTTCACAGGGATCCCGACCCCATGAAGAGTGCGGCTTGGATTTCTGATGTTGAAGGTTGTTTTCGCATGACCGAGTGCCCACCCGAGAAGAAGACTAGACTTGCTACTAGTTTGTTGAGGGGTCATGTTAAAGATTGGCTCGATGGTAAAATTGATATGGTGGGTGATGCAGCTTTTGTAGGGTTAACTTGGGTGGATTTCAAGAAAGAGTTTTTCCTTGAATATCGTACGCAAGCGGATTTTTCCAAATTGCGCAACGAGTTAAGGAACATGCGTCAAGGGTCTTTGGACCTAAACACTCTCAAAACCAACTTTCTCGCTAAGGCGCGTTTTTGCCACGAGTATGTGGGGAATGATCAATTGTTAATGGAAGACTTTCATGTGACCCTTAGAGACGATTTGAAGGGTAAAATTAGTATTGGTCAGGTTGAGACTTTTGCTAAGCTTTTGGCGGTGGCGAAAGGGTTTGAAGCGCAAGCTCCGAGTCCGGTTAGTTATGCGCCGAGTAAACGAAAGTTTGAAGCTTCTAATTTTTCGAACAAGAAGAGTAGGGGAGCATCCGAAAGTGTTGGTAGTGTAAAGAAAGGTGCCTCTAGTGTTCACGTAACCACATGTTACAATTGTGGGCAAAAAGGTCACTACTCTCGTGATTGCCCAAAACCGCGTACTAATGTGATCACATGTTCTAATTGTCAACAAGAAGGGCACCGAAAGTCGGAGTGTCCCGAACTCCGAAATGATCAAGTTAAAAGAATGGAGAAGGCGGCGGGGTCGGCTAGGGGACGTAATTATTTGATGACTAATGACGAAGCCAAGCAATCCAATGAAGTCATTTCAGGTACTTTCATGGTTAACTCTAATCCGGAAAGGATTCTATTTGATAGCGGTGCAAATTTATCGTTTGTGTCTCCAAAATTTTTGCCTAAACTTAATAAAACGTTAGCTAAGTTAAGCCGTCCGGTAGAAGTCGAAATAGCAGATGGCAAGACGGTGCTAGTGGTTGATGTGTGTAAGAATTGTAATGTTGTGTTTGGTTCCGAGAACTTTAATATTAATCTCATTCCGATGACGTTGGGTGATTTTGATATCGTGGTTGGTATGGATTGGCTCGATCGTAATAGAGCCGATATTGCGTGCCATGAGAAATCTATTCGTGTGAAGACCCCTAGTGGGGGAGAGTTAATTATTCATGGTGATAAACGAAGGAGACCGGTGCCGATATGCACTTTTGCACGGGCACGTCGTTTCCTTGATAGTGGTGGCATGGATTTTCTTGCCCATGTTGTTGATACTCGTGGTGAGCCACCACCCATTCGTGAAATTCCGGTGGCAAGTGAGTTTGAAGATGTTTTTCCGGATGAGTTGCCGGGTGTTCCGGCGGAAAGACAAGTCGAATTTCGCATTGAGTTGATTCCGGGAGCTACTCCCGTTGCTAAAATTCCGTATCTTTTAGCACCGACGGAAATGCAAGAATTGTTGAATCAAATTCAAGAGTTACTTGAGAAGGGTTTTATTCGACCGAGTGCTTCGCCATGGGGTGCTCCGGTCTTGTTCGTGAAGAAGAAAGATGGTAGTATGCGTATGTGCATCGACTATCAGGAGTTAAATAAAGTGACGATCAAAAATCGTTATCCGTTACCTAGGATTGACGATTTATTCAACCAACTTCAGGGCGCTACGTACTTCTCTAAAATTGACCTACGGTCCGGCTATCACCAAATGCGGGTTCGTGAGGAAGATATCGAGAAAACGGCCTTTCATACACGTTATGGGCATTTTGAATTTGTGGTTATGCCTTTTGGTCTTATGAATGCACCGGCGGCATTCATGGATCTTATGAACCGAGTGTGCCATCCTATGTTGGACAAGTCGGTAATCGTGTTCATTGACAATATTCTTGTCTATTCTAAGAGCAAGACGGAGTATGAACACCACTTGCGTGAAGTATTGAAGACGTTGAGAAGAGAGAAATTGTATGCTAAATTCTCAAAATGTGAATTTTGGCTAAGGGAGGTTCAATTCCTTGGCCATATTATGAACAAGAATGGTATTCAAGTGGATCCGGGGAAGATAGAGACAGTAAAGGATTGGGGATGACCGACTACGCCTACGGAAATTCGAAGTTTTCTCGGATTGGCCGGTTATTATCGTCGGTTTATCCAAGACTTTTCTAAGATTGCTTCTCCATTGATGAAATTGACGAGGAAGAACACGAGTTTTAATTGGGGGAACGAGCAAGAAATCGCTTTCCAATTGTTGAAAGAGAAATTGTGTCAAGCTCCGGTCTTAGTATTGCCGGAAGGTGTAGATGATATGACAGTCTATTGTGATGCTTCTTTGAATGGGCTCGGGTGTGTTCTAATGCAACGAGGTAAAGTCATTGCTTACGCCTCTCGTCAATTAAAGGAACATGAAAAGAGATACCCGACTCATGATCTCGAATTAGCGGCGGTGGTCCATGCTTTGAAAATTTGGTGCCATTACTTGTATGGTGTCAAGTGTACGATTTATTCGGACCACAAGAGTTTGAAACATCTTTTTGATCAACGGGATTTGAATTATCGTCAACGTAGATGGATGGATGTGGTGAAGGACTATGATTGTGAGATACTCTATCATCCGGGCAAAGGGAATGTGGTCGCGGATGCGTTAAGCCGAAAGAGTCACCACCCGGCGTTACGATTGGGATTGTTACGTATGATTATTACTAATGATTTTCTTGAAAAACTTGGTGAAGTTCAAATAGAGGCTTACGTTCACAACAAGCATGCGGAACGAATCGTGGGGCAATCGGAACTCATTACGATGGGTTCGCGCGGGTTGTTGTCTTTTCAAGGAAGAGTATGGGTGCCAAAGATGGGTGACTTCCGAAAGGTGCTTCTTGATGAATCGCATAAGTCTAAATATTCTATTCATCCGGGTGCGACGAAAATGTATCTTGATTTGAAGAAAGATTATTGGTGGCCGGGCATGAAACACGACGTTGTTAAGTATGTGGAGCAATGCGTCACGTGTTTGCAAGTTAAAGCCGAGCACCAAAAGCCGTATGGTAAGTTGCAACCGCTAGAAATTTCGATGTGGAAGTGGGAGCATATTACCATGGATTTTATTACCAAGTTGCCGAAAACGGCAAGAACCCAATTTGATACTATTTGGGTGATTGTCGATAGATTGACGAAGAGTGCGTTGTTTCTTCTTATTAAAGAAGCAATATCGTCGGAGGCACTCGCGAAGATGTTCATTAAAGAAGTGATATCGAGACATGGCGTTCCTGCGTCTATTGTTTCGGATCGGGACACGCGTTTTACTTCTCGATTTTGGAAGAAGTTTCATGAAGACATGGGTACGAGGGTGAATATGAGTATGGCGTATCATCCTCAAACGGATGGTCAAACCGAACGTACGAATCAAACATTAGAGGATATGTTACGTGCGTGTATCATTAACTTCGGTGGTAGTTGGGATGAACATTTATCTTTGGTGGAATTCTCGTACAATAATAGTTTTCACTCTAGTATTGAAATGCCACCGTATAAGATGTTGTATGGAAGGAGGTGTCGAACCCCGATTTGTTGGGGTGAAGTGGGTCAAAGGGAAGTCGGGAGTACCGACTTGGTATTGGAGACAAATAGCAAAATCGATATGATTCGGGCTCGTTTAAAGGCGGCGCAAGATAGACAAAAGTCTTACGTCGATAAACGTAGGCGACTGATCGAATTTGAAGAAGGCGATATGGTGATGCTTAAGGTTTCGCCATGGAAGGGTATTATTCGGTTTCGAAAACGGGGAAAGTTTCCTCCTCGGTTTATTGAGCCGTTTAACATTTTAGCTCGTGTTGGTGAAGTTGCTTATCGGTTGGAATTACCCGAAGAGCTTGCGGGGATCCATAATACATTTCATGTTTCCCATCTCCGCAAGTGTCTTGCGGATGATTCTTCATGGATGCCACTAGATGAGATCGAGTTAAAAAACAAGTTGGAGTATGTCGAAGAGGCAATTGCTATACTTGATGAAAAGGTGAAAATGTTGCGTAACAAAGAGGTGAGGACTTTTAAAGTCCAATGGCGTCGTAGTAAAGGTTCCGAGTTTACTTGGGAGCCCGAAGAATTTGTGTTGGTTTATCTTCCCTCGTGTCATGCGGCTTGGATCGCGAGGACGCACTCCGATTTAAGTGGGGGAGAGTTGTAACACCCTGTTTTCCCGTGCACGTCTGAAGGTACGTACTTAATCAATAGTACGCTTATAACTTACTCGTTATGTGATTAAATGAACTAAAGTGTTAGTTAGGTGTGAGTGCATATATGTATATGTGTGTATATATATATATATATATATATATATATATATATATATATATATATATATATATATATATATATATATATATATATATATATATATGGGTATATTCGAATGCGTGCGTATACGTGAATATGAATGTGTCGTGATTGGCGTCAAGTCGTGTGAGACTTAAGGTTGAGGTTTAGACGTGCATAGGAAGGGTGGAAGTTGTTGTGTTTGTGTTTGAAACCTTGTATTATGATTTGTTGTCGAAGCGACCAGGAACAGGCGAACGCCGCGCCGCGACAAACGGGTCCGCGCCGCGACAAACAAAGCAAATCCAGATCAGAACTTGAGTTAAGATGGGTCTTTTTTCCTTCTTTATGTCGCGCCGCGACAAAGCTGCCGCGCCGCGGCAAGTCTGCAGTTCAGACTCCGAATTCAGCTCAAATTTAATAGGGTTTAGGGGCAAATTGGTCTTTTTACATGTAGATCTGGTTGGAGCTTTAATATCCACCACTTATCTTCATTTCTTATTTTCTTTTCCAATTTCTTTCACATTTTCCTCCCAAAACATAAAACCCACTAAGATTAATCTTGAGAATTGAAGGTGAAGTTTTGTGAATCGATCCTAGAAGCGAGAATTAAAGTTGTTCATCGTATCTCTAGCTACACGTTCATAGTCTTGGTAAGTCTTAACTCTATGTTTTGAGTTTTATCTAATTTAAGCTAGGGTTTGGTTCATATGGAACTAGTGTGACCCATTTGAGGGTTAAATGGGTGGGTTTTGGGTTGGATTGTTGAAAGGAAACCCTAAAAAGCTATTATCTAGGGTTTGGTCTTGTGATTTGAGATTGTAAGTGCTAAATGATGATGTTAGTCATTAATGCACTTTTAAAGTGATGAAAGTGTTGTTATTGTGTAAGTTGACTTGATTTGTAAGTCAAAGAGTCAAAAGAGCACTAGTTGACCTAATTGAGTGAAATGGTTATGAAATACACCAAGTTTGTGTTAGTTGATGTTGTTAAACCCTAATCACTAGCTTTTAGTGATTTATGACGGGGCATGGCCATTAATGGGCGTTTTGGTGTAGTTGAGTCATTTAATGCAAACGGGTCATTAAATGCTCAAGGGTTGTGGTTGGCATTTAATTCAACTAGTTTGTATGTTAATAAATGCATAATGTAATAGGTACGTTACATTGAAGGTTTGCAAGCTCGGTTAGCTTTCACAAGAGACTTGAGGTGAGTGGAATGATTATACATGTGTGTATATAATGTATCTATTTGTAGGGCGGGGAAGGGGCCGGGGTATATGTTGTTTATACCACCAAGAGTTAGTGATATATTTCGTTGTACACTAACTATGGATATTTCGTTGTCCAAATCGCCCAAGAGTTAGTGATATATTTCGTTGTACACTAGCGATTGCTTGAATGGATATTTCGTTGTTCGTGTTGCCTAGGGGTTAGTGATATATTTCGTTGTACACTAACGGTTGTTATGAACACCGATGGGAAATTCGAAGTACCATTCCCTTGTGTGTTGATTAACCTTAATTACGCGTTGTATTGTAGTATATTATATCATTCGGGTTATATATATGCTATTGTGATGCTAGCTTGTGATCTTGAAGGGTTTAGTGTTATACTTGCGATGGTATGCCATGTAAATTGCTTGTGTGTATGAGTTATTTGTGTAAGTGCTTGCAAGTAGGTGTATTATATATGTATATGTATAATTATTGCATTCACTAAGCGTTAGCTTACTCTCTCGTTGTTTATCTTTTTAGATGCAGGCGCAGTTAAGGGCAAGGGGGTTATCGGACATTAGGTGTCCCGTGATGATGCTTTGTTGGTGCTTTTGGAAGTTGGCCTAGTTTTGGGTAGTTTAGTCCCAAACCATGCTCGGAACGTCGTTTGGTTTATAAACTATCAATTGTAGATGGTCAAACTTGTACTACACTTTATTCGTGGCCCTCGTGCCTTTTGTAAACAATTAACTGTCGTGCATTTTAAATAGAACTCGTGAAATGGGTTACATATTTAATTGGCGTGTAATTGTGTTGTATAAAAAAAAAATTATCGTATGGATTGCGGGTTGGGTTGTTACATTATCGTAATAAATCATTTCCATAATTTAATAGACCACAAGATTTTCATTTCCATTTCTCATAAACATAATCTCATATCAGGCATTTCGTATGGCATAGAAATAAAAATTATTCATATGGTGAACGCTTGATAACCGAACTAACAGGATGCATATAGAATATCCCCATCATTCCGGGACTCTCATCGGACATGATACTCGAAGTACTAAAGCATTCGTAACCCGAATGGGACATGTCAAGGTCAATAGATCTATCTTTAGGATTCGCGTCAATTAGGGGCCATTTCCCTAATTCTTAGGCTACCAAGCTAAAAAAGGGGCATATTCGATTTCGATAATCCAACATAGAATGTAGTTTTGATTACTTGTGTCTATTTCGTTAATCATTTATAAAACAACACATGTAGTCTCAGTCCCAAAATTATATATTGCAAAAGCATTTAAAAAGGGAGCAAATGAAACTCACAATACTGTATTTTGTAGTAAAAATACATATGACGTCATTGAACAAGTGCAAGGTTGGCCTCGAATTCACGAACCTATATTAATTATATATATTTTTATGTTGGTCAATATTTGTCTAACAATTTAGTTTAAACCGTAGTGTATCACAATCCTAATGCTCGAGACTAATATGCAAAAGTCAACAAAAGCCAACTTTACCAAAATGATTTCCATAATTTATACATGATTATTATATAGTTTAGATATAATCATTTTATATTTTTTTATAGATATTTTTAACAGATTTATTAGAGTAAATAATCTAATTCATTTTTTAATAAAATTTTATATTAAAAAATATACTTTTATATATCTTAAGTAATAAAATTTATAAAGTTCATTTAATATCATAAAAAAATAATATGATAGGTATTATTTATGTAATTATGTTACACGTAGTAAAATATGTTTGTATCACGTAGTAATATAATAGTAAGTAAAAGTTGTATTATTTTGTAATAATAATAATTATTATTCTACTAATAATAATAACAATATTTATATTTACTAAAAATGATATTATGATAAAATGATAAATCTTATTAATAATAATAATGAAATTTTATATTAACAATGATATTCCTATTAAAAATAATAATTTTTGTAAAAATGATAGTTTTAATATTAATAATACTTTTAATAATAATAATGATAAAAATAATGAAAACGATATTTTTATCTAAATCAATACCTTTCAAATTTTAATTTCATTATGATACATATACTCATTATTTTCTAATCAATTTGTTAATAGCTTTTAGTCATCTTTTATATCGTGTTCATAATAATGATAACAATAGTATTAATAATAATTAGATGTTACTAATATTAGTTTTAATTATAATAATACTAATAATAATAAATATTATGATAATATTAATGATAATACTAATAACTATCTTAATGATAATAATAATAATAATAATAATAATAATAATAATAATAATAATAATAATAATAATAATAATAATAATAATACTAATTATAACCTTAACGATAATAACGAAAATAACAATTTTTAATGATAATACTTTTTATTAATAACAATAATGATAATAATAATAATAATAATAATAACAACAACAACAACAACAACAACAACAACAATAATAATAATAATAATAATAATAATAATAATAATAATAATTAGATAATAATTATAACGACGATAATATCGACGATAATAATAATCATTTTTAATAATAATACAAAAATTCAATTGACTATAACTTCTAATCCGTTCATCGACACTATTCGATATCTAAATGAAAAGTTCTTGAGATTTATCATCATGCAATCGCATGAGTTGTAAGGGTGATCCTCATGCACTTGCATGGGCACCCATGACAGCTAAATCCCATTCAATTCTTTCGCTGACACTTTTAAATAATAATATATATAAATATATATAAATATATAATTAATCTATATAATTATTTAAATATTATATTATATTTACGAGCAAAGTTAATTTGTTAATTTAGTTCCAATGACTCGTATGTTGTCACTCGACTTATGTCTCGGTTCCGGTTTCTCGAACGCATTTTCGTACGCTTAGAAAACAGATACTTTATGTTACGCGACGTGTACCTTTAACAAAAATATAGACTTAACTTATCAATAACTAAATCATCCAAAGTGTAACTCGATTGTTAGAGTGTTTTGGTCATTAGCTTTTATAGATCAACGTCTCGTTATATATACATATACATATATGTGTAATAGTATTATTTTTAACTCAAAACGTTTCGTATTTATTTAATATTATATTATATTTCATATATATATATTTTAAAATGTAGTTTGTACATAATATAATATTTAGTTTTCGAAAACTTATTTATTTTCAAAGTTCATTTTAGAATCGTTTAGATAATAGAAAAATATTATGTCGTATTACGCTTACGTTTTTGAAACCATATATATATATATATATATATATATATATATATATATATATATATATTTGTAATTTATAATTTAAAGCTTTAATTAAGTTCTTCAAATCTCATAAACAATTTAACTCATAAAACATTTTAGTAATAAGTTTCTTTTTAAACTGAAAATGTTTTGTACGTTTGAAATTATATCAAATAAATATGATAATTCTGTTTTCCAAACTAAATATATTTAAGAATCATTTTAAAAGGTTGACATAATAGATATCATTATATCATAAAATGTTTTAGAAAAGTAACTTATATATTCAATATAAGTTTCAAGTTTTTAAATTACAGTTCATTGATGAAGCGTGGAATCAAGTCCAAAGGTTAATGAACGTACAAAATCATTTTAAGGTAAAACGTCGATATTTATTTTCTAAATTATCTATATTCCCTAATTTCTCTTTCACGTTAAATAATATGAAAACTAAATTGTTATATTAACAAAACTCTCGAGTGAAATATAATAAAACATGTATTGGAAATCAAACAAGAATCTCCACTAACTTTTGTCTAGCTCTCGTTAAGTGACATTTTGTTCTCACTTGTAATTCACTTTACCATTTATTCCGAAAACCATTAAAAAGGAAAGGTTTCCTAAATCAAAGTGGACCTCTCAACAGAGACTCGTAATCATACAATGTATCTGATAAATCAATCATTTGATATTATCTTCTAATTCCATTAATAACCATATTGAAACTAATACGTTCATGTAAAGTATTATACGTTTAATACATTGTTAATATTCTCAAGTTATATATATACATATACCTATATATACATATTCATATCCAATTAAATAATGGTTCGTGAATCGTCGGGATTTGGTCGAGGTTAAATGAATGTATGAACATAGTTTAGAATTCTTGAGATTCAACTTAACAAACTTTGCTTATCGTGTCGGGATAATATATAGATAAAGTTTAAATTTAGTCGAAAATTTCTGGGTCGTCACAGAATTGAAGTGTGTGTTGAAAATGAATAACAAGTGCCCTTTAAATAAGCTTGATTTTTTCCTGCAAACATTTGGCAGGTCGTTTGGCAGGCCGTTTGGCCAGCCCGTTTGCTGAGGCTGTTTGATCTGGCCGTTTGGCAGGCCATTTTTCACATTGGCAGGCCGTTTGGCAAGCCGTTTACCCTGCTAATTTCCTGGATCGTAACTCGATTTCTTGTCTTTCACCGTTTTCGCTCTAGAATCTTCGTGTTAGCTCCGATTCTCTTGATTCTTTTTGCACCATCTTCATAATTACTTGTTCTTCAATTCTAACTGACGAAGTGGGTATTTTGCCGATAAAGTTCGAATCTTTCTTTTTTTTTTGGCCTTAATACTGGGGTGAAAACATGACTTTTTAGCCGATATCAAATATCCCACACTTAGACTTTGCTTGTCCTCAAGTAAACTTCTCGTTTTTACTTCAAGAAATCTTTTCAGAGCTTCTTTTCTAATAGCCTAAGTGGTTTGCTTTTTATTATAAGAGCGAAAGATAAGGTGAGTCATCTATGTTAGGGTTAAAACTATCTCTGCAAGCATGCGAGGAGGTTACATGACTTAGGCTAGCTTTCACGGGTCACTCAAATCACTCAAGTGTTTAGGGTTCCCTATAGATCTAAGAAATGAATTTTCACTCATAGCCTGTCATGTTGTACTCATCGTCATAGGCTTGATAAAGACTCAAATCCTTGCTACTAATGTGAAAACGGTAGTAACCATAGCTTCTAGGTCATTTGTCAGTGATGGAACATAATTTTGGAGTGGTGGTGAAGTTGTTTTAAGGGATGAAAAGGGTAACATAGTCTCAAAAGACTTTTATTTTAGAAGATTTTAGATAGATAGGAGTGCTGGTATTTTTGAGAAGCACTTTTGAACTATACTTCTTTTTGAAGCGATAGGCGTTTGTGGTCAAGTTCTTCTTCGGAGTTTCTATTTATAAGTTCTATTTATAAGCGATAGGCGTTTCTATATATATATATATATATATATATATATATATATATATATATATATATATATATATATATATATATATATATATTTTTTTTTTTTTGAATATTTCATCTTGAGAAACGTTTTGTCGATAGACTTTTTCATGACCTTTGCCGTGATACTTGAGAAGTTTGTAGCATCGAGTTTACGGAAGGAATCTCATTTTCTGGATTTTCGATTGATAGTAAAGATGATGTGGATGAGGTAAAAGAAATGGAAGTGTGAGCGGGTTGTTTTTTTGACAAATGGCTAGCTCTTCTGATTATAACCGAATCACATTTCGCAATTTGGAAATGCAGATCTAAAGCAAGTTCTGATTTCGAACACAGACATCGGCACTCTCAACGGAAAATAGCGAAGCATTAAAGATGAATGATGGTCTTATTTGGGTGCCTCACCATAATAAATTTAGGTCGATAATGCCTAGTCATGCAATGCTCTTTTAGAGATTCGGTTCGTCCTAACAAGATTTCCACCTTACTTAAGCCTTATTTTTTATTTACAAACGTTTCAGGTTTTCAAAAATACTTTTTCGAAAAGGCTTTCTTTTGTTAAAAATTTGAAATTTGACTTAAAAACTTGGAATCTTTGTAATGGATTATTTAAATATAGCATAAAAAGGATTATACCATCATCCCACACTTAAACGAACATTGTCCTCAATGTTCCTAGTGTATCCCACACTTAGAAGTTTTAGTTGTAGATTTGGGATTATTCGTTTAGTGTTTCAATTGGGTGTTATCCCACACTTAGTGATAAGCTAGGATGTGGCATAGTTTGAATCTTGAGCTAGTAGTGAAAAGAAAAGGGTACCCCTGGCAGACGTGGTTGCTTGTGACTAGATTTCTGGCTTGGAGGTTTCGACCTTTATTCATTGGCTCACTTGTCATCCTTTATTCTTCTACTCTACTTTATTGCACGGGTTGCCTCCTGAGAAGCGCTTTTGTTTAAGGTCGTTGGCTCAACCGTAGTGATGCTCTAAAAAGCAAACATTCCTCGATGATGGTTGTGATCTTGGTCTTCTCAAGGGAATGTGAGTCTTGGCGGGTAAATCCTGAGAAAGTGCCTGACTAATAGTGGTAGAAGATCCGGTACTTCTCTTGAAGATCTTCTGAATGATAACTAGTGCGCAGTATCGACTCTTGATAAGTCTTGAAGTCCGATGAGAATATGATCCATGGCTCTGCTGGTTGACCCATGAATGTCAATCATAGAGGCAGTGCTGGTGGTGATTGTTTCTCTGATGGGATGCTCATTTTGGAGGTCTTCAAACAATGTTAGAAACTGTATCTTTAGAATCTCAAAGTCTTCCGAATGGTGATTTCTACAGTAAGAGTCTGTAGCTTTGCACAGATTTATTAAAAGATGAAGCTGAAAAGAAGTGAATAGCAATCCTGATCCGAGCATTAATGTCACCGCCTTTGAGTATATCTCCCGACATCCAGCTTTAAATGTGAAACTAGGATCTGTGGATTCGTAGAAGATACGTGATATCTGCTTCGTAACATAGGTGGCAATGTTGACTCGATCTGGTTCAAGATGAGAGAACGGATTGTTTCGCCTTACTTCCTCTGCAACAGTGTCTCGTAACTCTTTGATAATCAAATCAGCATGGTGATCAGTTATTACGTAAATCACTAGTCTGTCTGGTGTTCTTTCAAAATTATCTCTTTCCAAGAGAGCGAAAAGGCTTTGAATGTCCTCGATCATTTGCAAATCAGAGTGATAAGTCGGGCGTCCGGTGGAAAGATCCATATGCTTTCGGATGAGAGTCAGTAGTGCTCATTGGTTTCGTGAGAACGGATGAAAGGACCCGTTCATATACATTATAAACGATTCACAATAGTTGATTACATCGCGAGGTATTTTGACCTCTATATGATACATTTTACAAACATTGCATTCGTTTTTAAAAGACAAACTTTCTTTACAACGAAAGTTGATGGAATGCACACCATTTCATAATACATCCAACTATAATTGACATAATAATAATCTTGATGAACTCAATGACTCGAATGCAACGTCTTTCAAAATATGCCATGAATGACTCCAAGTAATATCCTTAAAATGAGCTAATGCACGGCGGAAGATTTCTTTAATACCTGAGAATAAACATGCTTTAAAGTGTCAACCAAAAGGTTAGTGAGTTCATAGGTTTATCATAATAATCATTTCAATATATTAATAGACCACAAGATTTCCTTTTATAAATATATGTACACTCGCAAGTGTATAAAAGTATTCTATAAGTTGTAGGCACCCGGTAACAAGCCTTAACGTTCATGTTTTACCCTCTGAAGTACACCAGATCAGGTGTGTTTAAAATAACCTCGAAGTACTAAAGCATCCCATAGTCAGGATGGGGTTTGTCAGGCCCAATAGATCTATCTTTAGGATTCGCGCCTACCGTACATAGACAAGTAGTTTAATGTTACCAAGCTAAGGGTATATTTCTGGTTTAAACCCACGTAGAATTAGTTTTAGTACTTGTGCCTATTTCGTAAAACATTTATAAAAACATCGCATGTATTCTCAGTCCTAAAAATATATATAAAAGGGAGCAAATGAAACTCACCATACTGTATTTCATAGTAAAAATACATATAACGTCATTTAACAAGTGCAAGGTTGGCCTCGGATTCACGAACCTATATTAATTATATATATTTATATGTTGGTCAATATTTGTCTAACAATTTTTGGTCAAGTCATAGTGTACCACAATCCTAATGCTCGAGACTAATATGCAAAAGTCAATAAAAGTCAACTTGACCCAAAATGACTTCTAAAATTTATACGTGTTTATTATATAACTTAGCTATAGTCGTTTTATATATTTAAATATATTTATTAGATTTTATAATAATAAAAGTCATTTATTAATAAAAATTTATATTAACGTTTATATATGATAAAATATACTTTTATATATCTTAAGTAGTAAAATTTATAAAGTTCACTTAATATCGTAAAACTATAGTGGTAAGTATTATTAATGTAATTATATTACGCGTGGTGAAAAATATCTTTGTATCCCCTATTTATTTGATAAAATAATATTGATCATAATAATAATAAGTAAAAGTTGTATTATTTTGTAATAATAATTATTATTATTCTATAAAAAAAAATAACAATATTTATATTTACTAAAAATGTTATTATGATAAAATGATAATACTAACATAATAGTAATAATGATATTTTATAATAACAATGATATTTCTATTAAAATAATAACGACAATAGTAATAATAATCATTTTAACAATAATACTAAAATTCAGTTGACTTTAACTTCAAATCCGTTCATCGAAACCATTCGATATCTAAATGAAAAGTTCTTAATTTTTCGCTAGCTTTCCAATGACATGCATATCATATACCCTATCTCAGTAGCATATGTATCTAATTCAGGATTCAACAAACCTATCTAAGGACAATATCGAATGTACAAGCATGCATAATCCTATATACTCGAGCACTAGTCAGGGATACACTATTGATATATAAAAGTTAAGTTATGAGTGCTCACGTATCAATATTGAGATTCAATATTGCAGGAAAGTACGTAGACGCAACGGAGATGATAAACACTAGATTGACCTCACGAGCATACCCATGAACCATACCCATCACCTCCATAGCTATAACCCATAATTTCCTTAGCTTCGACTCATTCAAAAAACTATTTTGAAATCACTCGGACATCACTCCGTCGTAATATTTTATGTATACTAATAATATCTTGAAATAATATAGAGCAAATATATATATATATATATATATATATATATATATATATATATATATATATATATATATATATATATGTAAATCGATTGAGAGAGTTTAGAGAAATATATTTTCAAGTTTCTATGAAATAATGAAACCTATTGAATTCTATTTATAATAGATTTTTGAATTATTAAAGTGAATTATTAAAGTATGAATTATTAAAGTGAATTATTAAAGTATGAATTATTAAAATAAATTATTAAAGTGAATTATTAAAGTATAAATTATTAAAGTGAATTAT
Organism: Rutidosis leptorrhynchoides; assembly: GCF_046630445.1. Classification (NCBI taxonomy): domain Eukaryota; kingdom Viridiplantae; phylum Streptophyta; class Magnoliopsida; order Asterales; family Asteraceae; genus Rutidosis; species Rutidosis leptorrhynchoides. Next base: position 260,647,766 of record NC_092339.1, read on the forward strand.
TAAAGTATGAATTATTAAAGTGAATTATTAAAGTATGAATTATTAAAGTAAATTATTAAAGTATGAATTATTAAAGTAAATTATTAAAGTTAAAGTAAAGTAAAGGTAAAGTTAAAGTATAGTAAAAATATAAAAACTATGTATGTATAATACGTGTATAAATATATATAATATTAATTTAAATCGTTATTTATATATTTAATGAAATAAAATATAAATATCGTTATATTTATTATACTGGTTAAGTAATGAGTTGTCAAAAGTGATTCTAGATATTTATAAAAGTTATATACGTTTTAATAATAAAGATCTTTTTAAACTGAAAACGTTTTTGTACGTTTGAAAATAGATTAATAGAATATTATGGAAACCAATTCTCCAATAGCTTTTGTCTAACTTTCGTAAATGAAACTTTTTATTTTTATTTATAAATAGCTTTACAAATTATTCCGAATATCGTTAAGAGGAATAGATTTCTCAAATCATAGTGGACCTCTCAACAGAGACTTGTAATCATAATTCAATGTTTCTGATAATTCAATCATTTAATATATATATATATATATATATATATATATATATATATATATATATATATATATATATATATATATATATATATATATATATATATATATATATATATATATATATATATATATATATATATATATATATATATATATATATATTTTAATTTCGTCGATAATCATATTGAAACAAATACATTCATATAAAGCATTATACTTTTAAATACTTTGTTGACATTTTCAATTTATAACATATACACATATACATACATATTCATATATGTTCATTTAATAGTTCGTGAATCATTGGAATTTGGTCGAGGTTTAAATGAATGTATAAACATAGTTTAAAATCCTTGAGATTTAACTTAACAAACATTGCTTATCGTGTCAGAATAATATAAAGATAAAGTTTAAATTTAGTCGGAAATTTCCGGGTCGTCACAGTACCTACCCGTTAAAGAAATTTCGTCCCCGAAATTTGATAGAGGTCGTTATGGCTAACAATGAGAATGTTATTATGACGATTATGAAGTTTTATCATGTCTAAGAAGTATGGATAAAATAATTCAATTACTCAAAGCGTATGAGGGAAGTTATCGTAAATGAAGGAAATAAGATTATAGTGATTCGTCATATCTTTTGACGTCATCACAATTGATCTCCGAATTTAAAGAAAATCTTTGTAATCTATGTTGGATTTGATGCTTCGGTGATTAAGGAGATTATGATTCTCTTCAAATTAATACGATAATCCATCTTGATTTCTCTGTCGGGTATTTCACTATAAATCCACCTCCTTCGTTTCCTTACAACTCACACCTTCTATTCTTTCTCCCTCAACTCATATTTTAAAGTATTTGTCAATATGCTTCATCCAGTACTGATTCTCGATATACTCCTCACTTTCATATCTGTCGTTCTTCTTTTTCATCTGCCTCCGGAAGAATCTATTTATTACTACTATACTCTCAGTTTTATAGTGTTTTTAGTTCTTCCGTGTCTTTATATTGCTATATGCATCGATATATACGGTTTATAATTTTTGGGTGGTTGTTGGTTTTTTTATCTTCCCTTATATTTCAAAGCCCCTGCTTTTGTCTTCTATAATCATTGACATCTAAGTTAATTCTCCCTTCTATTTGCTGCGATTTATACTCCAATTTCTATTTTGGAGTTTTGTCCTTTCGTTTCTTCTTCTTGCGATTAAGCAACGTTTGTAATGGTCCAGTATTCGCAGATATGAATTTCAGAATGAACATAGTTAATGTTCTAAGAAGGAAATGGTAATGGCACGATCTTGATTTGTTAATTTACCAGAATACCCTGAAAAGACCGAATCATCAAGAAAATATATTCTTGATATTTTTAGAGATTAAATAGAATACAAGAGTCGTGTAACATGGAACATGATGACGGCATGGTCTGTGAATCGTCATGTCCCATTAGAAACTCAACATGAGTTACTGTAATATAATCACGTTGATCAAGTGTCATTATATTATACTAACTCATGCTTCAGTTCCCAACACTACTTCAAAACATTCATAATTTAAACTCGAAAGTTTATAGAATATAGAAACTAATAGTTTCTTATATGATGTAACACTGATAGCGCAAAGAGATAAATGACTTCAGATAAGATTAGTTGTGAAAATATCTTCAGAAATATCGCGGATATTTATAATGAAAGATATGATAATATCTTAGAATTTCTAATATTGATGGATGATGATGAAGATTTGTCTGTAAAGGTTTAGAATAAAGAGTAAGGTATTCGTTAATGACTTTAGCAGGCACTGAATCATTTGGATTCTTTGAAGGCAGATTTAGTCTTTGTGATTTGTCCACAGCCTCCTTCATAGTCTGTTCAATCCGTTTTCCAGTTCCAAACCTTCTCTTTTTCTCAGCTTTACCACCTTACTATTCTTTGTCATCAAACTTTTTACTGTTAAGATCGTTTACAGTTTTTGATGCTTCGTCAGCATTTCAAGAACTAGTTTGCAGTTCAGAATATTTTTCAGAACTTCACATTCAAAGTATGTAAGTCCAGGAGATAGACGTTTTACGTACACATATAACTGTTGGCATAGACATGCTGCGAGATTTAAAATACTGGTTACTGTTTTTCGATGATTCGTATGACAATTCTCGTTACAAGATGCGAATGAGTAAATGATGTGATTTCAATAAATATAATGATTTTTCGAAAAGTCAAAGATAATTGAAGTTGTTGGTAAGTTTATTACTAAGGTGGCGAGATATGAAAGGTCCCCAGTAACGATGATGAAAGGGCAACGTATCTATCGAGATTATAATAAGACTAGTCCGACTGAAAAGTCGAAGTTGACTTGCTGGAGCTGTGACAAAACTGTCTACTTTGAAAAGGAATTGAAAAGTCATTTTAGCTAATAAATGCCAAAGGGTCTGACACGGATACGCGTCGAACTATGACTTTGGCTTCGAGAGCTTTTTAGGTACATAAATGTGGGTAATATGTGGTTGGATCATCATCTCGATTGTTCATTGTTTGAAGTGTCTTCGAAAACTTCGGAGAGTTTGAACACAGTTTGTAATCGTTAATATACATATGATGTTCTAACACGGTTTTGAAGTCAAAGTATAGCTTTGAAAGATGTAGGAATCTAAGAGTGATGTCTTCTGTTAAATCATGACTTGGATTTTGATTTGTCAAAATCAGAATGCGTAATTAAATTTGGGTGAGAATGGTTGTTTTGATTTCTATACAAGAATGTATATTGTTGTGAGATTTTGGGAGTATAGTTGATGATTTGCTTAATCAGATTCGAAAAATGTAATATATTAATTGTGAATTTATATATCTCTCGGGTATTACCTACCCGTTAAAAAAAAAAATTCACAATTAATATTTTGTACAACAGAATTTTATTACAGTCTTTATGAAAATATATATGTGCATATTTTCTTCAGATGTAATATAGATTTAATGAGTTAATATTAAATTAAACTCATTTGATTTACGGTTGAAACTAGAACTGAATAATCCCTAAAACTTTAGAAATTACATAACTTTTACGGAGTATTTATTCAATAAAATTGAAATTATGAATTAATACTTCGTTATTTGTTGGTGTTTGTAACCCTTGCACCATATTCTCTAAAGCCACTACTCGAGCGCGAAGCTCGTTGACTTCTTCTATTACATCGGGGTGATTGTCGGTTCGGACGAGCGGATAAATAAAATTTAGAATTTGATGTAGTATATAATCGTGACGAGATACTCTGAAAATGAGAGAGAAAATGGTGTTTCGGACCGGTTCGCTGGTAAGTGCTTCAGGTTCATCGCCAAGAGGGCAATGTGGTGGATGGAAGGGATCACCTTCTTCTTGTCTCAAATTATTGAGGAGGCTACGAACCTATCCCCAATTCATTCATAATAGATGATGGCTAATTGGTTGATCCATTCCGGTCACACTGCTTTCGGAGCTTGAGTGGGATTCCATATCGGAATTCGAGGGACTTGAACTAATGACGAATTCCATTTCGTTCGATTGAATAAAGAATTTTTCGATATGAAGCTATCGGGTGGTATTCTAATTACATAGAATATCTATATATATAGCGCAAAAGATTTCGTAGATTACAGAGGAAATTACGGGATATGTCAGGCAAAGTTTACAGTAACAGATACGCTAAAATATGGATTAGCAGATACGCTAAGATATGAATTTTGTCTATACACTATTCATGCAATCAATACAGTAAGACGTGTCTAGACTAAGAATGATCAGCAGGCAATTTCTGACAAAAATGATAAGCAAAACTTTTGACATGCAGACACGGTCGAAGTCCTGGCTCATTAATGCATCCTAACGACTATCAGTCAGACACACTAATGCAGACCTGGTTCGCTAAGACCACCGCTCTGATACCAACTGAAAGGACCCGTTCATATACATTATAAACGATTCACAATAGTTGATTACATCGCAAGGTATTTTGACCTCTATATGATACATTTTACAAACATTGCATTCGTTTTTAAAAGACAAACTTTCTTTACAACGAAAGTTGACGGAATGCACACCATTTCATAATACATCCAACTATAATTGCCATAATAATAATCTTGATGAACTCAATGACTCAAATGCAACGTCTTTCAAAATATGCCATGAATGACTCCAAGTAATATCCTTAAAATGAGCTAATGCACAGCGGAAGATTTCTTTAATACCTGAGAATAAACATGCTTTAAAGTGTCAACCAAAAGGTTGGTGAGTTCATAGGTTTATCATAATAATCATTTCAATATATTAATAGACCACAAGATTTCCGTTTATAAATATATGTACACTCGCAAGTGTATAAAAGTATTCTATAAGTTGTAGGCACCCGGTAACAAGCCTTAACGTTCATGTTTTACCCTCTGAAGTACACCAGATCAGGTGTGTTTAAAATAACCTCGAAGTACTAAAGCATCCCATAGTCAGGATGGGGTTTGTCAGGCCCAATAGATCTATCTTTAGGATTCGCGCCTACCGTACATAGACAAGTAGTTTAATGTTACCAAGCTAAGGGTATATTTCTGGTTTAAACCCACGTAGAATTAGTTTTAGTACTTGTGCCTATTTCGTAAAACATTTATAAAAACAGCGCATGTATTCTCAGTCCCAAAAATATATATAAAAGGGAGCAAATGAAACTCACCATACTGTATTTCGTAGTAAAAATACATATAACGTCATTTAACAAGTGCAAGGTTGGCCTCGGATTCACGAACCTATATTAATTATATATATTTATATGTTGGTCAATATTTGTCTAACAATTTTTGGTCAAGTCATAGTGTACCACAATCCTAATGCTCGAGACTAATATGCAAAAGTCAACAAAAGTCAACTTGACCCAAAATGACTTCTAAAATTTATACGTGTTTATTATATAACTTAGCTATAGTCGTTTTATATATTTAAATATATTTATTAGATTTTATAATAATAAAAGTCATTTATTAATAAAAATTTATATTAATGTTTATATATGATAAAATATACTTTTATATATCTTAAGTAGTAAAATTTATAAAGTTCACTTAATATCGTAAAACTATAGTGGTAAGTATTATTAATGTAATTATATTACGCGTGGTGAAAAATATCTTTGTATCCCCTATTTATTTGATAAAATAATATTGATCATAATAATAATAAGTAAAAGTTGTATTATTTTGTAATAATAATTATTATTATTCTATAAAAAATAACAATATTTATATTTACTAAAAATGTTATTATGATAAAATGATAATACTAACATAATAGTAATAATGATATTTTATAATAACAATGATATTTCTATTAAAATAATAACGACGATAGTAATAATAATCATTTTAACAATAATACTAAAATTCAGTTGACTTTAACTTCAAATCCGTTCATCGAAACCATTCGATATCTAAATGAAAAGTTCTTAATTTTTCGCTAGCTTTCCAATGACATGCATATCATATACCCAATCTCAGTAGCATATGTATCTAATTCAGGATTCAACAAACCTATCTAAGGACAATATCGAATGTACAAGCATGCATAATCCTATATACTCGAGCACTAGTCAGGGATACACTATTGATATATAAAAGTTAAGTTATGAGTGCTCACGTATCAATATTGAGATTCAATATTGCAGGAAAGTACGTAGACACTACGGAGATGATAAACACTAGATTGACCTCACGAGCATACCCATGAACCATACCCATCACCTCCATAGCTATAACCCATAATTTCCTTAGCTTCGACTCATTCAAAAAACTATTTTGAAATCACTCGGACATCACTCCGTCGTAATATTTTATGTATACTAATAATATCTTGAAATAATATAGAGCAAATATATATATATGTGTAAATCGATTGAGAGAGTTTAGAGAAATATATTTTCAAGTTTCTATGAAATAATGAAACCTATTGAATTCTATTTATAACAGATTTTTGAATTATTAAAGTGAATTATTAAAGTATGAATTATTAAAGTGAATTATTAAAGTATGAATTATTAAAGTGAATTATTAAAGTATGAATTATTAAAGTGAATTATTAAAGTATGAATTATTAAAGTGAATTATTAAAGTATGAATTATTAAAGTGAATTATTAAAGTATGAATTATTAAAGTAAATTATTAAAGTTAAAGTAAAGTAAAAGTAAAGTAAAGGTAAAGTTAAAATATAGTAAAAATATAAAAACTATGTATGTATAATACGTGTATAAATATATATAATATTAATTTAAATCGTTATATATATATTTAATGAAATAAAATATAAATATCATTATATTTATTATACTGGTTAAGTAATGAGTTGTCAAAAGTGATTCTAGATATTTATAAAAGTTATATACGTTTTAATAATAAAGTTCTTTTTAAACTGAAAACGTTTTTGTACGTTTGAAAATAGATTAATAGAATATTATGGAAACCAATTCTCCAATAGCTTTTGTCTAACTTTCGTAAATGACACTTTTTATTTTTATTTATAAATAGCTTTACAAATTATTCCGAATATCGTTAAGAGGAATAGATTTCTCAAATCATAGTGGACCTCTCAACAGAGACTTGTAATCATAATTCAATGTTTCTGATAATTCAATCGTTTAATATATATATATATATATATATATATATATATATATATATATATATATATATTTTTAATTTCGTCGATAATCATATTGAAACAAATACATTCATATAAAGCATTATACTTTTAAATACTTTGTTGACATTTTCAATTTATAACATATACACATATACATACATATTCATATATGTTCATTTAATAGTTCGTGAATCATTGGAATTTGGTCGAGGTTTAAATGAATGTATAAACATAGTTTAAAATCCTTGAGATTTAACTTAACAAACATTGCTTATCGTGTCAGAATAATATAAAGATAAAGTTTAAATTTAGTCGGAAATTTCCGGGTCGTCACAACGGAAGTGCAGATCCTGCTAAGGCGTTGTAGACCTTAGAGTAAATGATCTTCTGATCTCGACAGAATCTTGTCTCAAGAATAGTATGAACCACTGAATTGTGCTCTCGTTGCCTTTCTTCTTGGTAGATATGATCGTGAAGAGAATTGATAAAGTCTTGAATGCGTTCTTGTAGGATTTCAACATCATTGCCTTCTCTTGGGAGATAGAGGTTGTGTTCTTCTCAGATAGCCATAATTCGTTCTGTTAAGCGTAGCGAAAAATCAATGGTTGATTTTCGGATGGCTTTGAGAATATCTTCAAATTCATCGGTATCATTGATGAAAGTTATCATGTCTGCGTGTGTAGATATAACCAGAATTCGATCTGAAGAAGTGTCCGGCTCCTTTTGATCTGGTTTGGTTGGAGAGTGTGAGTTATTCAGAATGTCTTCATGTCGCTCTACCTCATCATCTGTGTATTGTTCTTCTGAGGATGCGCCTGATGAACGGGTTTCTTCAGTATTCTGATTCTCCAGTTTGATACTTGCAGGATCAATTTCTATATCCTTGACCTCAGCCTTGTCGGTTTTCTTCTTGAAGCGAATGATTAAACTGTGATCTGCCATATCAAGCCTCATTATTTCTTCATGACGCTCAATGCCCGGAGTGGGTATTGTCGCAGTTTCTTTTAGGTCTTCCATTTCCTCTTCCTCTTCAGATTCCTCTTCTTCCTCTATTTCTTCGCTGGGATCCTATTCTTCCATTTCTGGTCGTCTACGGACTGTGATTCGACACCCATCTCGATATCATCGGCTGGTGGTGAAGACTCGTCATCGGAAGAGATCCGTCTGGTGGAAATAGCAAACATCTCTGCCTGTCCAGAAAGATCGGTTGGTCGGTCAATTTTGAAGGTAACGCTCTCCCCATGTGATCGTAAGATCAAGGTCTGATTGTACACATCAATGACAGTCCTAGTTGTATTCATGAAAGGTCTTCCTAACACTATTGGTGTGTGTAGGTCTTCCTTGATATCCATTACTACGAAATCCGTATGATAAAAAAATTTGTCGACTTTCACCAAGACGTTCTCAACTATGCCTTTAGGATATCGAATTATGTGATCGGCAAGTTGGATTGTCATTTTGGTTGGTGACAAGTCTCCTAACTCTAATCTCTTGTAGAGAGAGTAGGGGATTAAGTTGATATTTGCTCCTAAACCTGCTAGCACACGAATGGTTACAGATTGGTAGATTAAACACAGAAAAATGAATCGGCCCGTATCTCCTAGCTTCGGTGGTAGAGAGTTCCTGAGTAATGCAGAGCATTCTTCACTCAGGGGAATTTTGTTAGAGTCTGGTATCCTCTCTTTTGTAGAGAGAAGCCTTCGGATGTATCTCTTCTGGTCGGGGACTTTGGACATAGTGTCCAGGAATCTTCCATTAAGTTTGAAGGAATCAAGCTTGGATGTTTCTTCTTGTAGCCTTCCAGGATAGGGTACACGAACTGGAGTTTCCGGTGTCAGCTTCTGAGTATATGTTGATTTGTTCTTAAGCCTGGCTGACCTTCTCCATGGTTCTTCCTTTGTGATTACGGAATCCATTTGTTTTGCTTCTTCTATGTGGGGATTTTGGATAGTATTACTTGGCAATCTTCCATGCAGTCGGGTTTCAAGGCATTGTGATAACTGTCCGAGCTGCGTTTCTAGGCTTTTGAGTAGAGCCAATTGGTTTCTCATTAGTATCTCCGTCTGATCTTGCCTGGCTGTAGTTGAAATGTCCCGTTCTTATTGATTAAAAACGTTCCATATTAATTGATTTCGTTGCGAGGTTTTGACCTCTATATGAGACGTTTTTCAAAGACTGCATTCATTTTTAAACAAACCATAACCTTTATTTCATCAATAAAGGTTTAAAAAGCTTTACGTAGATTATCAAATAATGATAATCTAAAATATCCTGTTTACACACGACCATTACATAATGGTTTACAATACAAATATGTTACAACAAAATAAGTTTCTTGAATGCAATTTTTACACAATATCATACAAGCATGGACTCCAAATCTTGTCCTTATTTAAGTATGCGACAGCGGAAGCTCTTAATAATCACCTGAGAATAAACATGCTTAAAACGTCAACAAAAATGTTGGTGAGTTATAGGTTTAACCTATATATATCAAATCGTAATAATAGACCACAAGATTTCATATTTCAATACACATCCCATACATAGAGATAAAAATCATTCATATGGTAAACACCTGGTAACCGACAATAACAAGATGCATATATAAGAATATCCCCATCATTCCGGGACACCCTTCGGATATGATATAAATTTTGAAGTACTAAAGCATCCGGTACTTTGGATGGGGTTTGTTAGGCCCAATAGATCTATCTTTAGGATTCGCGTCAATTAGGGTGTCTGTTCCCTAATTCTTAGATTACCAGACTTAATAAAAAAGGGGCATATTCGATTTCGATAATTCAACCATAGAATGTAGTTTCACGTACTTGTGTCTATTTTGTAAATCATTTATAAAACCTGCATGTATTCTCATCCCAAAAATATTAGATTTTAAAAGTGGGACTATAACTCACTTTCACAGATTTTTACTTCGTCGGGAAGTAAGACTTGGCCACTGGTTGATTCACGAACCTATAACAATATATACATATATATCAAAGTATGTTCAAAATATATTTACAACACTTTTAATATATTTTGATGTTTTAAGTTTATTAAGTCAGCTGTCCTTGTTAGTAACCTACAACTAGTTGTCCACAGTTAGATGTACAGAAATAAATCGATAAATATTATCTTGAATCAATCCACGACCCAGTGTATACGTATCTCAGTATTGATCACAACTCAAACTATATATATTTTGGAATCAACCTCAACCCTGTATAGCTAACTCCAACATTCACATATAGAGTGTCTATGGTTGTTCCGAAATATATATAGATGTGTCGACATGATAGGTCGAAACATTGTATACGTGTCTATGGTATCTCAAGATTACATAATATATAATACAAGTTGATTAAGTTATGGTTGGAATAGATTTGTTACCAATTTTCACGTAGCTAAAATGAGAAAAATTATCCAATCTTGTTTTACCCATAACTTCTTCATTTTAAATCCGTTTTGAGTGAATCAAATTGCTATGGTTTCATATTGAACTCTATTTTATGAATCTAAACAAAAAAAGTATAGGTTTCTAGTCGGAAAAATAAGTTACAAGTCGTTTTTGTAAAGGTAGTCATTTCAGTCGAAAGAACGACGTCTAGATGACCATTTTAGAAAACATACTTCCACTTTGAGTTTAACCATAATTTTTGGATATAGTTTCATGTTCATAATAAAAATCATTTTCTCAGAATAACAACTTTTAAATCAAAGTTTATCATAGTTTTTAATTAACTAACCTAAAACAGCCCGCGGTGTTACTACGACGGCGTAAATCCAGTTTTACGGTGTTTTTCGTGTTTCCAGGTTTTAAATAATTAAGTTAGCATATCATATAGATATAGAACATGTGTGTAGTTAATTTTAAAAGTCAAGTTAGAAGGATTAACTTTTGTTTGCGAACAAGTTTAGAATTAACTAAACTATGTTCTAGTGATTACGAGTTTAAACCTTCGAATAAGATAGCTTTATATGTATGAATCGAATGATGTTATGAACATCATTACTACCTTAAGTTCCTTGGATAAACCTACTGGAAAAGAGAAAAATGGATCTAGCTTCAATGGATCCTTGGATGGCTCGAAGTTCTTGAAGCAGAATCATGACACGAAAACAAGTTCAAGTAAGATCATCACTTGAAATAAGATTGTTATAGTTATAGAAATTGAACCAAAGTTTGAATATGATTATTACCTTGTATTAGAATGATAACCTACTGTAAGAAACAAAGATTTATTGAGGTTGGATGATCACCTTACAAGATTGGAAGTGAGCTAGCAAACTTGAAAGTATTCTTGATTTTATGAAACTAGAACTTTTGGAATTTATGAAGAACACTTAGAACTTGAAGATAGAACTTGAGAGAGTTCAATTAGATGAAGAAAATTGAAGAATGAAAGTGTTTGTAGGTGTTTTTGGTCGTTGGTGTATGGATTAGATATAAAGGATATGTAATTTTGTTTTCATGTAAATAAGTCATGAATGATTACTCATATTTTTGTAATCTTATGAGATATTTCATGCTAGTTGCCAAATGATGGTTCCCACATGTGTTAGGTGACTCACATGGGCTGCTAAGAGCTGATCATTGGAGTGTATATACCAATAGTACATACATCTAAAAGCTGTGTATTGTACGAGTACGAATACGGGTGCATACGAGTAGAATTGTTGATGAAACTGAACGAGAATGTAATTGTAAGCATTTTTGTTAAGTAGAAGTATTTTGATAAGTGTATTGAAGTCTTTCAAAAGTGTATAAATACATATTAAAACACTACATGTATATACATTTTAACTGAGTCGTTAAGTCATCGTTAGTCGTTACATGTAAGTGTTGTTTTGAAACCTTTAGGTTAACGATCTTGTTAAATGTTGTTAACCCAATGTTTATAATAACAAAAGAGATTTTAAATTATTATATTATCATGATATTATGATGTACGAATATCTCTTAATATGATATATATACATTAAATGTCGTTACAACGATAAACGTTACATATATGTCTCGTTTCAAAATCATTAAGTTAGTAGTCTTGTTTTTACATATGTAGTTCATTGTTAATATAATTAATGATATATTTACTTATCATAATATCATGTTAACTATATATATAACCATATATATGTCATCATATAGTTTTTTTACAAGTTTTAACGTTCGTGAATCACCGGTCAACTTGGGTGGTCAATTGTCTATATGAAACCTATTTCAATTAATCAAGTCTTAACAAGTTTGATTGCTTAACATGTTGGAAACATTTAATCATGTAAACATCAATCTCAATTAATATATATAAACATGGAAAAGTTCGGGTCACTACAGTACCTACCCGTTAAATAAATTTCGTCCCGAAATTTTAAGCTGTTGAAGGTGTTGACGAATCTTCTGGAAATAGATGCGGGTATTTCTTCTTCATCTGATCTTCACGCTCCCAGGTGAACTCGGGTCCTCTACGAGCATTCCATCGAACCTTAACAATTGGTATCTTGTTTTGCTTAAGTCTTTTGACCTCACGATCCATTATTTCGACGGGTTCTTCGATGAATTGGAGTTTTTCGTTGATTTGAATTTCATCTAACGGAATAGTGAGATCTTCTTTAGCAAAACATTTCTTCAAATTCGAGACGTGGAAAGTGTTATGTACAGCCGCGAGTTGTTGAGGTAACTCAAGTCGGTAAGCTACTGGTCCGACACGATCAATAATCTTGAATGGTCCAATATACCTTGGATTTAATTTCCCTCGTTTACCAAATCGAACAACGCCTTTCCAAGGTGCAACTTTAAGCATGACCATCTCTCCAATTTCAAATTCTATATCTTTTCTTTTAATGTCAGCGTAGCTCTTTTGTCGACTTTGGGCGGTTTTCAACCGTTGTTGAATTTGGATGATCTTCTCGGTAGTTTCTTGTATAATCTCCGGACCCGTAATCTGTCTATCCCCCACTTCACTCCAACAAATCGGAGACCTGCACTTTCTACCATAAAGTGCTTCAAACGGCGCCATCTCAATGCTTGAATGGTAGCTGTTGTTGTAGGAAAATTCTGCTAACGGTAGATGTCGATCCCAACTGTTTCCGAAATCAATAACACATGCTCGTAGCATGTCTTCAAGCGTTTGTATCGTCCTTTCGCTCTGCCCATCAGTTTGTGGATGATAGGCAGTACTCATGTCTAGACGAGTTCCTAATGCTTGCTGTAATGTCTGCCAGAATCTTGAAATAAATCTGCCATCCCTATCAGAGATAATAGAGATTGGTATTCCATGTCTGGAGACGACTTCCTTCAAATACAGTCGTGCTAACTTCTCCATCTTGTCATCTTCTCTTATTGGTAGGAAGTGTGCTGATTTGGTGAGACGATCAACTATTACCCAAATAGTATCAAAACCACTTGCAGTCCTTGGCAATTTAGTGATGAAATCCATGGTAATGTTTTCCCATTTCCATTCCGGGATTTCGGGTTGTTGAAGTAGACCTGATGGTTTCTGATGCTCAGCTTTGACCTTAGAACACGTCAAACATTCTCCTACGTATTTAGCAACATCGGCTTTCATACCCGGCCACCAAAAATGTTTCTTGAGATCCTTGTACATCTTCCCCGTTCCAGGATGTATTGAGTATCTGGTTTTATGAGCTTCTCTAAGTACCATTTCTCTCATATCTCCAAATTTTGGTACCCAAATCCTTTCAGCCCTATACCGGGTTCCGTCTTCCTGAATATTAAGATGCTTCTCCGATCCTTTGGGTATTTCATCCTTTAAATTTCCCTCTTTTAAAACTCCTTGTTGCGCCTCCTTTATTTGAGTAGTAATGTTATTATGAATCATTATATTCATAGATTTTACTCGAATGGGTTCTCTATCCTTCCTGCTCAAGGCATCGGCTACCACATTTGCCTTCCCCGGGTGGTAACGAATCTCAAAATCGTAATCATTCAATAATTCAATCCACCTACGCTGCCTCATATTCAGTTGTTTCTGATTAAATATGTGTTGAAGACTTTTGTGGTCGGTATATATAATACTTTTGACCCCATATAAGTAGTGCCTCCAAGTCTTTAATGCAAAAACAACCGCGCCTAATTCCAAATCATGCGTCGTATAATTTTGTTCGTGAATCTTCAATTGTCTAGACGCATAAGCAATCACCTTCGTTCGTTGCATTAATACACAACCGAGACCTTGCTTTGATGCGTCACAATAAATCACAAAATCATCATTCCCTTCAGGCAATGACAATATAGGTGCCGTAGTTAGCTTTTTCTACAATAACTGAAACGCTTTCTCTTGTTCATCATTCCATTCAAATTTCTTCCCTTTATGCGTTAATGCAGTCAAGGGTTTTGCTATTCTGGAAAAGTCTTGGATGAACCTTCTGTAGTAACCAGCTAGTCCTAAAAACTGGCGTATGTGTTTCGGAGTTTTCGGGGTTTCCCACTTTTCAACAGTTTCTATCTTTGCTGGATCCACCTTAATACCTTCTTTGTTCACTATGTGACCGAGGAATTGAACTTCTTCCAACCAAAATGCACACTTTGAAAACTTAGCGTACAATTCTTCCTTCCTCAATACTTCTAACACCTTTCTCAAATGTTCACCGTGTTCTTGGTCATTCTTTGAGTAAATAAGTATGTCATCAATGAAAACAATGACAAACTTGTCAAGGTATGGTCCACACACTCGGTTCATAAGGTCCATGAACACAGCTGGTGCATTAGTTAAACCAAACGGCATGACCATAAACTCGTAATGACCGTAACGTGTTCTGAAAGCAGTCTTTGGAATATCATCTTCTTTCACCCGCATTTGATGATACCCGGAACGTAAGTCAATCTTTGAATAAACAGACGAGCCTTGTAGTTGATCAAATAAGTCGTCGATTCTCGGTAGTGGGTAGCGGTTCTTGATGGTAAGTTTGTTCAACTCTCGGTAGTCGATACACAACCTGAATGTACCATCTTTCTTCTTGACAAACAAAACAGGAGCTCCCCACGGTGATGTGCTTGGTCGAATGAAACCACGCTCTAAAAGTTCTTGTAATTGGCTTTGCAGTTCTTTCATCTCGCTGGGTGCGAGTCTGTAAGGAGCACGAGCTATTGGTGCAGCTCCTGGTACAAGATCTATTTGAAATTCAACGGATCGATGTGGGGGTAATCCCGGTAATTCTTTCGGAAATACATCGGGAAATTCTTTTGCAATGGGAACATCATTGATACTCTTTTCTTCAGTTTGTACTTTCTCGACGTGTGCTAGAACAGCATAGCAACCTTTTCTTATTAGTTTTTGTGCCTTCAAATTACTAATAAGATGTAGCTTCGTGTTGCCCTTTTCTCCGTACACCATTAAGGGTTTTCCTTTTTCTCGTATAATGCGAATTGCATTTTTGTAACAAACGATCTCCGCTTTCACTTCTTTCAACCAGTCCATACCGATTATCACATCAAAACTCCCTAACTCTACTGGTATCAAATCAATCTTAAATGTTTCGCTAACCAGTTTAATTTCTCGATTCCGACATATATTATCTGCTGAAATTAATTTACCATTTGCTAATTCGAGTAAAAATTTACTATCCAAAGGCGTCAATGGACAACTTAATTTAGCACAAAAATCTCTACTCATATAGCTTCTATCCGCACCCGAATCAAATAAAACGTAAGCAGATTTATTGTCAATAAGAAACGTACCCGTAACAAGCTCCGGGTCTTCCTGTGCCTCTACCGTATTAATATTGAAAACTCTTCCACGGCCTTGTCCAATCGTGTTCTCCTGGTTCGGGCAATTTCTAATAATGTGGCCTGGTTTTCCACATTTATAACAAACTACATTGGCATAACTTGCTCCGACACTACTTGCTCCGCCATTACTCGTTCCGACACCATTTGTTCCTTTCGTTCTATTAACCCCTGGTCCGTAGACCTCACACTTCGCCGCACTATGACCATTTCTTTTACACTTGTTGCAAAATTTGGTGCAGAACCCCGAGTGATTCTTTTCACACCTTTGGCATAGTTGCTTCTGATTGTTGTTGTTGTTGCGGTTATTATTGTTGTTGGGATGATTGTTGTAGTTGCTGTTGTGGTTGTTGTTGTTGTTGTTGGGCCGTTTGTTGTAGTTGCGATTGATGTTGCGATTGTTGGGATAATTGTTGCGATTATTGTTATAATTGCTGTTGTTGTTGTATTGGTGATTCTTATCACCGTTTTCCTCCCACTTTCTTTTGACTTGCTTCACATTGGCCTCTTCAGCAGTCTGTTCTTTAATTCTTTCTTCAATCTGGTTCACTAGTTTGTGAGCCATTCTACATGCCTGTTGTATGGAGGCGGGCTCGTGTGAACTTATATCTTCTTGGATTCTTTCCGGTAATCCTTTCACAAACGCGTCGATCTTCTCTTCCTCATCTTCGAATGCTCCCGGACACAATAGGCACAATTCTGTGAATCGTCTTTCGTACGTGGTAATATCAAATCCTTGGGTTCGTAACCCTCTAAGTTCTGTCTTGAGCTTATTGACCTCGGTTCTGGGACGGTACTTCTCGTTCATCAAGTGCTTGAATGCTGACCACGGTAGTGCGTACGCATCATCTTGTCCCACTTGCTCTAGATAGGTATTCCACCATGTTAACGCAGAACCTGTGAAGGTATGCGTAGCGTACTTCACTTTGTCCTCTTCAGTACACTTACTTATGGCAAACACCGATTCAACCTTCTCGGTCCACCGTTTCAATCCGATCGGTCCTTCGGTTCCATCAAATTCCAAAGGTTTGCAGGCAGTGAATTCTTTGTAGGTGCATCCTACACGATTTCCTGTACTGCTAGATCCAAGGTTATTGTTGGTATGTAGCACAGCCTGTACTGCGGCTATGTTTGAAGCTAGAAAAGTACGGAATTCCTCTTCATTCATATTCACGGTGTGTCGAGTAGTCGGTGCCATTTCCTTCAAAATAGTCAAATGGAACAAGTTAATCATACAGAATATTAAGAGTAGTTAATAGTATTTCGTAGCATAATATGAACTCATTTATAAAAGCTTTTTCTTCATATTAGCGTTTTATAAGTTTAAATTCGGGTAGTACCTACCCGTTAAGTTCATACTTAGTAGCTAATATACAATTCAACTACTACAATTCTATATGAAAAACTGATTATAATAATATTTCGCGTTCAAACTTTTATACAATATTTTACAAACTTACAATACCGCTTATTTTACATAAAGCATGAAATATAGCACACAATAACTTTGATACAAGATAGTTGTGAAGACAATTCTAGCTAGTACACAAGTCGTTCGGCAAAGGCAATAAAGACACGTAATTCATACGTCCAGAAACAAGTCATGCATTCTGGTTTTACTAGGACTACTTCCCATCCTTGGTCTTGTGCAACATAACCGTTATGGCCGTTGATAAGACAGCGTGTTGTAACGTCATCAAAGGGACGAGGGTTACGTAATGTCCAACAGTCCCGTAATAATCTAAAAACCTCATTTCTTACCCCAATTACCGACTCCGTCAC
Organism: Rutidosis leptorrhynchoides; assembly: GCF_046630445.1. Taxonomy (NCBI): domain Eukaryota; kingdom Viridiplantae; phylum Streptophyta; class Magnoliopsida; order Asterales; family Asteraceae; genus Rutidosis; species Rutidosis leptorrhynchoides. The sequence continues at coordinate 260,665,475 of NC_092339.1, forward strand.
TTGTGGAAACGTTTTGTTTAATAGTTGTAGCCCGATGTTCTTGTCCTCACTTTGGTGAGAAGCGAACATTACTAATCCGTAAGCATAACATGCTTCTTTATGTTGCATGTTAGCCGCTTTTTCTAAATCACGAAGTCCAATATTCGGATATATTGAGTCAAAATAATTTCTTAACCCGTTGCGTAAAATAGCATTTGGGTTCCCCGCAATATATGCGTCAAAGTAAACACATCGTAACTTATGGGTTTCCCAATGTGATATCCCCCATCTTTCAAACGAAAGTCTCTTATAAACCAATACATTCTTGGAACGTTCTTCGAATGTCTTACAAACTGATCTCGCCTTAAATAGTTGTGCCGAGGAATTCTGGCCGACTCTAGACAAGATTTCATCAATCATGTCTCCGGGTAGGTCTCTTAAAATATTGGGTTGTCTATCCATTTTGTGTTTTTAAACTGTAAAATAGACAAGAGTTAGATTCATAAAAAAAAATACTTATTAATACAAGCAATTTTTACATATATCATAAAGCATAAGAACACTATATTCCATATATTACACCACACGAATACAACTATCTTATTCCGACTCGCTCGTTTCTTCTTCTTCGGTTTTGGTTCGTTTTGCCAAGTTTCTAGGGATATATGATGTTCCCCTAATACGAGCCGTCGTTGTCCACATTGGTTTAGAAAAACCTGGTGGTTTAGAGGTACCCGGGTCATTGTTACAACTTAAGGACTTCGGGGGTTGACGATACATATAAAGTTCATCGGGGTTGGAATTAAATTTCTCTATTTTTATGCCCTTTCCCTTATTATTTTCTTTTGCCTTTTTAAATTCAGTTGGGGTAATTTCTATAACATCATCGGAATTCTCGTCGGAATCCGATTCATCGGAGAATTGGTAATCCTCCCAATATTTTGCTTCCTTGGCGGAAACACCATTGACCATAATTAACTTTGGTCGGTTGGTTGAGGATTTTCTTTTACTTAACCGTTTTATTATTTCCCCCACCGGTTCTATTTCTTCATCCGGTTTCGATTCTTCTTCCGGTTCCGATTCTTCTTCCGGTTCCGACTCTTCTTCCGGTTCCTCTTCGGGAACTTGTGAATCAGTCCACAAATCATTCCAATTTACATTTGACTCTTCATTATTATTAGGTGAGTCAATGGGACTTGTTCTAGAGGTAGACATCTATCACATAATATCAAACACGTTAAGAGATTAATATATCACATAATATTCATATGTTAAAAATATATAGTTTCCAACAAAAATGTTAAGCAATCATTTTTAAAGAAAACACGGTCGAAGTCCAGACTCACTAATGCATCCTAACAAACTCGATAAGACACACTAATGCAAATTTTCTGGTTCTCTAAGACCAACGCTCGGATACCAACTGAAATGTCCCGTTCTTATTGATTAAAAACGTTCCATATTAATTGATTTCGTTGCGAGGTTTTGACCTCTATATGAGACGTTTTTCAAAGACTGCATTCATTTTTAAACAAACCATAACCTTTATTTCATCAATAAAGGTTTAAAAAGCTTTACGTAGATTATCAAATAATGATAATCTAAAATATCCTGTTTACACACGACCATTACATAATGGTTTACAATACAAATATGTTACAACAAAATAAGTTTCTTGAATGCAATTTTTACACAATATCATACAAGCATGGACTCCAAATCTTGTCCTTATTTAAGTATGCGACAGCGGAAGCTCTTAATAATCACCTGAGAATAAACATGCTTAAAACGTCAACAAAAATGTTGGTGAGTTATAGGTTTAACCTATATATATCAAATCGTAATAATAGACCACAAGATTTCATATTTCAATACACATCCCATACATAGAGATAAAAATCATTCATATGGTGAACACCTGGTAACCGACAATAACAAGATGCATATATAAGAATATCCCCATCATTCCGGGACACCCTTCGGATATGATATAAATTTCGAAGTACTAAAGCATCCGGTACTTTGGATGGGGTTTGTTAGGCCCAATAGATCTATCTTTAGGATTCGCGTCAATTAGGGTGTCTGTTCCCTAATTCTTAGATTACCAGACTTAATAAAAAAGGGGCATATTCGATTTCGATAATTCAACCATAGAATGTAGTTTCACGTACTTGTGTCTATTTTGTAAATCATTTATAAAACCTGCATGTATTCTCATCCCAAAAATATTAGATTTTAAAAGTGGGACTATAACTCACTTTCACAGATTTTTACTTCGTCGGGAAGTAAGACTTGGCCACTGGTTGATTCACGAACCTATAACAATATATACATATATATCAAAGTATGTTCAAAATATATTTACAACACTTTTAATATATTTTGATGTTTTAAGTTTATTAAGTCAGCTGTCCTTGTTAGTAACCTACAACTAGTTGTCCACAGTTAGATGTACAGAAATAAATCGATAAATATTATCTTGAATCAATCCACGACCCAGTGTATACGTATCTCAGTATTGATCACAACTCAAACTATATATATTTTGGAATCAACCTCAACCCTGTATAGCTAACTCCAACATTCACATATAGAGTGTCTATGGTTGTTCCGAAATATATATAGATGTGTCGACATGATAGGTCGAAACATTGTATACGTGTCTATGGTATCTCAAGATTACATAATATATAATACAAGTTGATTAAGTTATGGTTGGAATAGATTTGTTACCAATTTTCACGTAGCTAAAATGAGAAAAATTATCCAATCTTGTTTTACCCATAACTTCTTCATTTTAAATCCGTTTTGAGTGAATCAAATTGCTATGGTTTCATATTGAACTCTATTTTATGAATCTAAACAAAAAAAGTATAGGTTTCTAGTCGGAAAAATAAGTTACAAGTCGTTTTTGTAAAGGTAGTCATTTCAGTCGAAAGAACGACGTCTAGATGACCATTTTAGAAAACATACTTCCACTTTGAGTTTAACCATAATTTTTGGATATAGTTTCATGTTCATAATAAAAATCATTTTCTCAGAATAACAACTTTTAAATCAAAGTTTATCATAGTTTTTAATTAACTAACCCAAAACAGCCCGCGGTGTTACTACGACGGCGTAAATCCAGTTTTACGGTGTTTTTCGTGTTTCCAGGTTTTAAATAATTAAGTTAGCATATCATATAGATATAGAACATGTGTGTAGTTAATTTTAAAAGTCAAGTTAGAAGGATTAACTTTTGTTTGCGAACAAGTTTAGAATTAACTAAACTATGTTCTAGTGATTACGAGTTTAAACCTTCGAATAAGATAGCTTTATATGTATGAATTGAATGATGTTATGAACATCATTACTACCTTAAGTTCCTTGGATAAACCTACTGGAAAAGAGAAAAATGGATCTAGCTTCAATGGATCCTTGGATGGCTCGAAGTTCTTGAAGCAGAATCATGACACGAAAACAAGTTCAAGTAAGATCATCACTTGAAATAAGATTGTTATAGTTATAGAAATTGAACCAAAGTTTGAATATGATTATTACCTTGTATTAGAATGATAACCTACTGTAAGAAACAAAGATTTATTGAGGTTGGATGATCACCTTACAAGATTGGAAGTGAGCTAGCAAACTTGAAAGTATTCTTGATTTTATGAAACTAGAACTTTTGGAATTTATGAAGAACACTTAGAACTTGAAGATAGAACTTGAGAGAGTTCAATTAGATGAAGAAAATTGAAGAATGAAAGTGTTTGTAGGTGTTTTTGGTCGTTGGTGTATGGATTAGATATAAAGGATATGTAATTTTGTTTTCATGTAAATAAGTCATGAATGATTACTCATATTTTTGTAATCTTATGAGATATTTCATGCTAGTTGCCAAATGATGGTTCCCACATGTGTTAGGTGACTCACATGGGCTGCTAAGAGCTGATCATTGGAGTGTATATACCAATAGTACATACATCTAAAAGCTGTGTATTGTACGAGTACGAATACGGGTGCATACGAGTAGAATTGTTGATGAAACTGAACGAGAATGTAATTGTAAGCATTTTTGTTAAGTAGAAGTATTTTGATAAGTGTATTGAAGTCTTTCAAAAGTGTATAAATACATATTAAAACACTACATGTATATACATTTTAACTGAGTCGTTAAGTCATCGTTAGTCGTTACATGTAAGTGTTGTTTTGAAACCTTTAGGTTAACGATCTTGTTAAATGTTGTTAACCCAATGTTTATAATAACAAAAGAGATTTTAAATTATTATATTATCATGATATTATGATGTACGAATATCTCTTAATATGATATATATACATTAAATGTCGTTACAACGATAAACGTTACATATATGTCTCGTTTCAAAATCATTAAGTTAGTAGTCTTGTTTTTACATATGTAGTTCATTGTTAATATAATTAATGATATATTTACTTATCATAATATCATGTTAACTATATATATAACCATATATATGTCATCATATAGTTTTTTTACAAGTTTTAACGTTCGTGAATCACCGGTCAACTTGGGTGGTCAATTGTCTATATGAAACCTATTTCAATTAATCAAGTCTTAACAAGTTTGATTGCTTAACATGTTGGAAACATTTAATCATGTAAACATCAATCTCAATTAATATATATAAACATGGAAAAGTTCGGGTCACTACAGTAGTTCTCTGATTTAGCTGTTGTTGTCCTTGAATGAACTGAGCCAACTGATCATCAGCTACGAGAGTGAGGTTAGTCGCTTTCGTAATTTGGGTGGTAGGGGAATTTTCCTCAACTGGGGTACCAGTGAGTGGAAGTGGTTGATTGTAGGTCAATTGAGATTGTTGGGCTGGGTAAGGTAGATAGCGATAGCAAAAAGGTTGATTGCTTCGCTGAAATTGATTAAACGTAGGTTGTTGATTGAATCCGGGATTTGGTAGACGAGCTGGGTAATGAACGTAACAGAATGAACCGTCAGGGTTTTCATACTCAACTTGATATTCTTATGTGGGTTGTGGGTTGGTACAATTTACACAAGCCTGAGCTTGGTTGACCCGCTGCGGCTGCGTCTTCAATTCTCCGAGTTGTTTAGCACGAGATTCCATCTTATCTGTGAGGGATTTGATGGCCTCCGTTTGATTTTTGAGTGCAGAGAGTGGGGCAGATGATGAAGTTGTTTCACCTTTGTTCTAGTCATGATGATGCATTCTCATGTTCTCGAGCAACTCCCATGCTTCGTCTGTGGTTTGGTTAATCAGATTCCCTTGAGCTGCTGCATCGATCGTTGTCCTATGATTTACCGTAAGACCATTGTAGAGGGTACAGATTTGGGCTGACCATTCTAGCTGGTGATTAGGGCATTTCTTCAGCAGGGTTTTAAATCGCTCCCATGCAGTGTAAAGAGATTCATCATAACTTTGTTTGAAGTTAATGATGTCATTCTTCAGCTTAGTTTGTTTAGAAGGAGGGAAATATTTGGTTAGGAATTTAGTAGCCATCTCCGTCCATGACGTGATGGAATCTTTTTTCAGTCCTTCGAACCAGGTTTGAGCATGATGAGTGAGAGATAGGGGAACAAGTATAGCTGGACTATATCTTGTCCTATCCCTAGCTGCTTGTAGGAGTTCGAAAGAGATATAAATTTATCAAGGTGAGAATTAGGATCATCATTTGGTAATCCATGAAACTGATAGCTGTTCTGAATGAGTTGGATGATGTGATGTTTTAACTCGAACGAGTGTCCTTGAATCTCTGGAAATCTGATCGGTCCTCATCGACCTTCAATCGAGGGTTTAGTGTTTTCTACTAAAGTAACGCGTAATGCCATTCGATTCGTGCTTCCTTGCGTGCTTTAGAGATTATGGCATCTGGATCAGGTACGAATAACAACGGCCCTGGTCTAGATCGGGTTTGGCTCATACACTGGATATGCCTGTTTTTGTTATTTTAATTTTTATACAGATAAACTAAGTTCCTAATTTAATCTAAGGTAAGCTAATCTAAAGTAATCTAAGGTATTCGAATTATAGACTAAGGTAGTCTTATTCTAGGCTAAGGTATTCTAATTATAGATATGTTTTTGGTTCTTGCTACTGATTCCCTGGTATTTCGATAACAGAGCTTCACACGAACTATTCAACAAACCAAGTGGCCAGGCTGACTACGGAGAGGCAGGATCCTTTTGGTTCCAATATAATTGGAGACTGTTCGGAAAATCCAACAACCAAGTCCGTGTATAATTGTCTTTCTTAGATACCACTTAAATGTTTGTGAATGAGTTTGATAGAGAGCATTATTGTCTGATACCAGTTCCCCGGCAGCGGCACCAAAAACTTGTCTCCCTCTTGATATGACCGAAACAGACGGTTTTATTTCGCGCGATGTCGTTAGGTCGCGGCGCGTCAGGGCCGGCCACCAAGAGGGGGGACACTTGTTTTAAATTTATATTTAGCGGGCCTTAATCGTACTACTCCTTATTATTAGTAAGGGAAGTATGACCTAGAGTCGTATTTTTAAGATATCAGTAGAATCGAACCTATATCTAAATCTTAAGATAATTATAAAGTGCAGGAGTAGTTGGTGATTACCTAATTTTGGGTTTTCTAGATTAAAGTAAAGTAAAGTAAATACGATAAAATTTGTAATTCAGATAAGGCTAAAACAAGTGCATGCTATGATTTTATCAGTTACTTTGCCGGTATTATGGAATGCTGACTCATGGATAGGCAGTGACCTTGTATTTACTACACTAGTCCTAAACGCCTCTGTCATAAGACATGTCACTGGGCAATGTGTTAGGCTTGAAGATTCTGAATAGACAGCTACGTCCCTTACCCCCGATGCCCGTGCAGTCTTACTACAGGCATACTCATTCAGACGGCTCATCCAATTGAGTGACTCGGTTGGGTGACGTATTAACATTCCGAAATGGTCTAAACTTTCTTAAGTATAATAGAATACATGGTTTTCCATATCTGAGAGATGTGATGGGTCGCAATGCTTTCGTTAATGATTGGTTTAGAAGATAGTTAGACCCTTAGAAGAGTTTAACCATAAAGAACACCATGGCCAAGTCAAGTTGACTTCCAAGAAACATTCGGTTATCCTAACAGTCCAATCCTTTATGTGTTCGAACAAACAGTTCATTAATTAACTAAGAATCCCTCAAGCGGGGTGCAATGCTTGAGACCGTGTTATGGTGAAGTGTACTAGTCAACACTAACCGTGTTCCATGGCCTTACTTAGTAGAGGTACAGCTTACAACAACCGTTGTGCTTCAGCGTGCACGTATAAAGTTTGTATGCTTGGTGACTACACTAGCATGGTCTAGGACCGACAATGTACTAGGGGTCTAGTTAGATGTTTCACTGCGAAAGAGTCCTCTGTCGGAATCCAAAGCTCGGTGGACTTACTACAACCGATGTGCCTCAGTCAAAGTCACGTTGTATCCGATAGACTTCTCTTACCAAGGGGTGACACAGATAGTGTACTCTGAATCGGGGTTCGCGGCTTCCCAATAACAGAGCCAATAACTACGTTCTATTAGTTGGAAAAACAATTGAGTTCAAAGCATAATCGGAATGCATTTTGACAACATACACAAGCCATAATATAATTTCAGCATTATAACTGATTACGTCATAACATACACTAAAGATAACTACTCGCTAATCATGGCAACAATATCGCAAAGCATAATAATGGAAGACATTATAAAAAGACAAGGGATAGAATTACCAGTAAATTAAACGAGTTCTGAATACAAAAGTGACAACTTCAAGACTCCAGACCGCTCCTAATACAATCTTCGCCGTTCTTCTCTGGGTAGTAGGTTTTCCACACGGAGTCGAAGACCTTGAAAGTATTACTAATATTATACAAGAGAGAGAAAGAAGTGAATTGAAGTGTGTGTTGAAAATGAATGACAAGTGCCCTTTAAATAAGCTTGATTTTTTCCTGCAAACGGCTGGCAGGCTGTTTGGTAGGCCGTTTAGCCAGCCCGTTTGCTGAGGCATCCCGTTTGCTGAGGCCTTTTGGCAGGCCGTTTTTCACATTGGCAGGCCGTTTGGAAAGACGTTTGGCCTGCTGATTCCCTAGATCGTAACTTAATTTCTCGTCTTTCACCATTTTCGCTCTAGAATCTTCGTTTTAGCTCCGATTCTCTTGATTCTTTTTGCATTATCTTCGTTATTACTTGATCTTCAATTCTAACCAACGAAGTGGGTATTTTGCCGATAAAGTTTGAATCTTTCTTGTTTGTGGGCCTTAATACCGGGGTGAAAACGTGACTTTTTAGCCGATATTAGTCCACCTAGTTTAGACACAGATGGAACAGAGTGTTCCATCTCATCATCAGAGAACCCAACAACATGAATTGGTGAGGAATTTGCTGCTAGTTCTTCTTCATCATCTATAGCTTGCTGAGTTGACTCTTCAAATAGTAACTCCTCATCTTCTTGACCAGAAGATGAAGTAGGGGCAGTTTCATCAAATGTAACATTAATAGATTCTTCAAAACCGCCTCTTCTTTTATTGAAAACCCTATATGCCTTTGACATGTTGGAATATCCAAGAAATATACCTTCATCAGCCTTAGCATCAAACTTGCCTAGCTGATCCCTATTGTTTAGAATGAAACAGGGAGTGCCAAATACATGAAGAAATGAAATTGAGGGTCTTCTACCTTTGAGAACTTAATAATAAGTTTTCTGATGTCTTTTCACTATTAAAGATCTATTCTGGGTAAAACATGCAGTGTTCACAGCTTCTGCCCAATATGAATTTTTCAACCCAGACTCAGCCAACATAGATCTTGCTGCTTCAATGAGAGTTCTATTTCTTCTTTCTGCAACATCATTCTGTTGAGGTGTTCTCACAACAGAAAAATTATGTGAAATACCTTTGTCAGCACAAAATTCTTCCAAAGTAGCATTTCTGAATTCTGTACCATGATCACTTCTAAACTGCTTCACCAGTTTCCCATTCAGTAGTTCCATTCTTTTGATAAAATTGATAATTTCATCAGCAGCTTCACTCTTTTGCTTCAAAAAGAATATCCAAGTGTATCTGGAATATTCATCAACAATCACCAGTGTATACTTCTTCCCACTACAGCTGCCTATGTTAACAGGACCAAAAAGATCCATACGAAGTAGGTGAAATGGTTTCTCAACAGATGAAATCTGCTTTAACTTGAATGAGGCATGGTGATGCTTCCCTTTTTCACAACCAGAACACAATCTGTCCTTCACATAAGACATTGTGGGTAGCCCAGACACTAAACTTTTACTAGATAACTTATAAATATCTTTGAAGTTGAGATGTGAGAGTCTCTTGTGCCATAAACACTTGAGGTTGTCTGCTGTCTTTGAGTAAAAACAAGTATCAGTTGTTGTGACTACTGTGTTCATGTTAATTTGATACATGTTCTCAAGTCTTTTTGTTGTCAGCAGTGGCTTCCCTGTCTTATCGAAAATAGTGCCAATTTTCCTTCTGAATTGGACTATCTTACTTTTGCTTGTCAGTTGGCTTATGCTGAGTAGATTGTGTTTAAGCCCAACGACATATGCTACATTTGAAAATGTAACATTCCCATTTCTTAAAGTACCAAAATCCTTTGTGTAACCCAATGAATTATCTCCATATGATACAACTGGACCATCCTTTTTTTGTTAGTCCATCAGCAGGGACTTACATCCGGTCATATGTCTCGAACAACCACTATCGAGATACCAGATTTGCTTGTTTTGAGTGCCATGCACAGTAGCTAAGAGATTAGTTCTTTTTGGGAACCCATCCTAGGATGGGTTCTGGAAGAGTCATCTTAGATGCTTTCTTCCTTGCTGCTTGGTTGGTTTGAGGGGTAGCAGCATTGGGGTTCATAACATTGGTACATTGATGGGACAAGTGACTTTTGTTGCATTATTTGTAGCATTTTCTCACTTTTGGTCTCGGTAGCTGGTTGGAAGTAGAAGTACTGGATGACTGGTTCTGTTGCTGGCTTTGAGTGACTGCCAGTAGCAGCTGGTCGAGCTTCATAGTCAGTAACTCAACAATGGATATCTCAGTACCTGACTCTACTGTTTTAGCTTTTTCCTTATGGGCAGCTTTCGGCTTGGAACCAGTACCATTAACACGACCTGCTGCCTTGCCTTTGGGTTTTGACTTACCAGTGTGGGAAGTTACTGGTTTGTCTACAACTGCTGGTTGACCAGCAGGTGTCACTTTAGACTTCCCAGCATTTTGATTTGCTGGTTTGTCTTTAGTTGCTGATTGGTCAGTATGACTTTCAGTAATAGGCTCAGTAGTCAGACAGCTAGAAGATTTAACTGACTTAAGATTTCTCTTGTTATTTTCAGTTATTTCCTTCTCGATTTATCTTTGTTTGGGAGTCATATAGTAAATGCTTGAGGGATCAGTAGTTTCATCAATTGAAATACTGGTTTCCTTAGCTTTTACTTCATTCTCAAAAATTTCTTTCATGGACGGTGGTGGGGTCTCTGTCGGTCTGACAAACTTATTTGTTAAGACCTTTTTACCCTTAACTATCTTAGCAAAAGTATTTGACAAGATAGCTTCAGGTTCAGTTTCAAGAATGAGGTCCATAAAAGTGACTTCTGCTAGAGTAGCAGTGGTAACATAGTCACCAGCAAAGAAGGCTTCAACTTGGGCAGGCACCTGCTCATTCACACATTTAGCTGTGCGTTGAGCAGATGTACACCATGAAGCAACAATCTTTTTGAGACCGTTTAGTTGGTTCTTAACATCTGCTGCCTCAACGTGAAGAGACTTTAAAGCAAAATTTTGTTTTTCAAGCTTTGAAATTTCATCTTTCAAGATTTTAATTTCGTCGTTTTTGCCTTTAAGTTTTTCATTTAAAGATTTGTTATCAGTTTTCAAATTTTCTTCACGTTTACTGCCTCTACATAAATCAACTCTTAGGTAGTCAAACATTTCAGCTTTTTCATCATCAGTATAAGTTCAAAAATTATCAACCTTATACAGCATTTCAGATTTCCATTGAGGTGAATCCTTTTTTAGATCAACTTCCCTCATATCAGCCATAAACATACTACCATTATCATCCTCATCAGACTCGACCTCTTTGGCAATCAAACACAGCTTTCTACCAGAAGCATAACCATCACCATCATCATCAGTATCACTGTCAGATGATGAAGAGGAGCTGGTTTCATCCCAGTCATGATGCTCAGCAACTAGAACCTTTTCTGGCTTCTTTCCCTTCTTATCAGCCTTTGCACTTTCCTTCATCTGAGCTTTCATAGATTTGTACTTGTTTTTGTAATTGTCAGCTTTTGAGAAAGAGTTAGCATGTGAGACAGATGGTTTCCTGGACATGCATTCAGTTGCAAAATGTCCAACCTTCCCACAATTGTAACACTCAGATTTAGGACCCTTGAGTGATTTGCTGTTATACTTAGCACTCGGCTTCTTACTCCCTTTGTATGGCTTGCTGGTTCTATTTCGATTGAACCTTTTAAACGGCCTAGACAGCAAAGTCATACCTTCAGCAAACCCTTCCACATCATTTTCATCATCACTGCTTTCTTCAGACCCAGTACCACTATCCACCTCATCTTCAGCTAACTCTTCTTCTGCCATCAACTTTTGAACCAGTAAAGCTTTTGAGCTTTCTTTTTAGCAGCATCAATAAGAGCAGTATCATCAGTCTTTGAGGATTTTGAGGTGGTGGGGGCAGACTTAAAGTTTTCTTTTAAATTTAGTTCAAGTTTAGCTTCTGCCTTCTCATGGTTCCAAAGTGTACCATAGAGAGAAGACATGTTAAAGTTCTTTAAAGTCTGGGTGGTTCTTAAAGGGTCAGTAACAGGTTTCCATTTAGCAGGCAGTGAGTCAATGAATTTGTTTACTTGCTCAAAATCAGTATATGTGATCTTTAAAGTAAGCAGGTCAGCAACTAAGGAGTTAAACCTAATGAAGGTTTGCTTAAGGGTCTCACTCTTATAGGCAAAGAACATTTCATATTCTCTTTTCAAAGCAATAATCTTGTTCTGCCTAACCTCATCCATGCCCTCATACGTAACATCTAGATAGTATAACATAAGATTAGCATTTAGCTTTCCCTTAATCAGTTTGAACAAGTGGTTAGGTAATGTTATAGCTAGCAAGGTTCTGATCTTAGGATCAAGTCCAACACGATGTTTGTCCTCAGCATCCCATTCAGATGTAAGGAGAACAACCTCTCTGCCAGAAATAGCAGGAGTGTCAGTAGTAGTAGGAACGCTTGCAATAGTCTCAGTTGGGACAAAAGGGCCATCTGTAGCATTGCCAGGCATGAGTGGGTCAATAAACTCAAGATGAAGCATGAACCTTGCCTTCTAAGTTTCATACTCATCTTCATCGAATTTAGGTGGTCTATTGAATGAGCCATTTTCAAGGTAAGCTATATTTGAATATGCAGCCATGAGAGAATTCAGATTCAAGATATTAAATTATCAAGATTGAAGCTCTGATACCACTTTTTGGTCCCTTGATAAACAACAGGAGTATTGTAGGGGGTGAATACAATTTCTTTTAATTAACTTAACAGTTAAATATAATTTAGTATTCAAGCATGTAATTTAAATAGAGTCACAGGTAATTTTCAACGGTTTATACTTTATTGATTAAATCACAAAGAATTACAACTATCCTTGGCAGAATGATAGTTGGTTGATACAGATTTACCTAGATTATAGCTATGAGGATAAACTTAAAGCTATTACACGTTTTGGACTCTAAATAATAAAACCCACACCACTAGTTGTTACAATAGTGGATACAACAATTTATAGGAGTCCTATTATTCGTGTAATGGTTATATTGTCCACTGATACATAGGATGTCTGTACTTGTGGGGACAACTGCATCAGAGAGCGTGCTCTCGTCTTTCCTCTTTGGTAGCTATTTGCAGGAACACCCCAATTCGGTTTGGCACCAATATTTGTTTAAACAAATAGAATGTTGTGTTCCCTAGGCGTTGACAAAGTATAACACATGTCTACACATGCGTTAAACTTCTGTATTCCCATGTGGTCTTGTAAGGTCACTTGTCAGCCGCTGACGCGTGTCCTTTTCTGTTCAACTTTGTCTTTGACTTCTGTTGAATAGTACAATTAATGTAGACCACTCAGGAAACCACTATGCTTGTAATAGAGCATAGCTGCCTTGTGTAGTAAGCTGCATTCCAGCTGTGCCGGTTCTTCATTGCTGAGACACTTGATATTCTTGAATTTCTGGGTACACATCCTGTGCCGATTGAAGACTACTGTCTATCTTGTGCTGGTAGACTAAGCAGCAAACTAAACACTCGACATAACAATATCTACTGTCTATACATGAACAAACTTGTGCTGGCTGCACATAACATTTTAGTGCAAATAAATTACAGTTTTGTCATAATTAAATCCTTAATTATTTTTGGGGACTCAACAACCACAACCAACAACCATTTAAAAAGTAGGAAACTTATAGAAATGACACTGGTGTCACTGGAACTAACTCTGGGTATAAAGTTAAGAAGCCACAATGTCAAAGGTGTGGCAAGCATCACCCTGGCCCTGTACTGCTGTGATTTGTGACAGGTGTAAGAAATTTGGTCATTTGGCCAAGGATTGCAAGGTTAACATCAACAACAATACTAATAATACTAAGAATTTCTATGGTTGTGGACAGCCGGGTCACTTTAGGAAAGATTTCCCCAAGAACAACAAGACTGGAATTGCTCGAGTCAGGGCGTTCAATATCAACTCCACAGAAGCTCGTGATGATCCGAAGCTAGTCATGGGTACATTTTCACTCAATGATCAAAATGTTTATATTTTGTTTGACACTGGCGCTGATAGAAGCTTCATATCTAAGGATATTTGCCACAACATTAAGAACCCTATCTCTCCATTAGATAACATATATTCTATAGAACTAGGGAACGGTAACTTGATGAGAGCTGATAAGATTTATCGTGGTTGTATTTTAAAGTTAGAGGGTAAGTATTTTAACATTGATGTGATACCTATTAAACTGGGAAGTTTTGACCTTGTGGTTGGAATGGACTGGTTATCTGACAACAAAGCCGAGGTGGTCTGCGACCAAAAGGCTATTCGTATACCTAACGCAGATGGGGAACCTATGATGGTGTACGGAGAAAAGAGCAACACACAACTACCTCTCATTAACTGCTTGAAAGTCCAAAAGTATGTGAGGAAGGGATGTATCACATTTATGACACACCTGAGCAAAGTTGAACCTGAAGACAAGAGACCTGAAGATGTTCCTATCGTTAAAGATTTTCAAGAAGTTTTTCCGGATGTACTACCTGGACTCCCACCGCATCAAGAAGTTGAATTTCAAATTCTTCTGGTGCCAGGACCGGCCCCAGTGGCTCACATACCATATAGACTTGTACCCCCAGAACTACAAGAGTTATCCAGTCAATTGCAAGAGCTGTTAGACAAGGGATCTATACGATCAAGTTCTTCACCTTGGGGAGCTTCGGTCTTGTTTGTTAAGAAGAAAGATCGGTCAATGAGACTTTGTATCAACTATAGATAATTGAACAAGTTGACAATCAAGAATCGGTACCCACTGTCGAGGATTGATGACTTATTCAACCAATTGCAGTGATCTAGTTGTTAGTCAAAGATTGATCTAAGATCTGGATATCATCAATTAAGGGTCAAAGAAGCTGACGTTCCTAAGACGGAATTTAGAACACGCTATGGACATTATGAGTTTAAAGTGATGCCGTTTGGTTTGACGAACACACCAGTAGTGTTCATGGATCTCATGAACCGTGTATGTAAGACATACCTAGATAAATTTGTCATTGTATTTATTGATGATATATTGGTGTACTCCAAGAACAAAGAAGAGTACGAGCATCATTTACGTTCAGTACTGACAATGCTTAGAGAAGAGCAACTGTATGCAAAGTTCCCAAAGTGTGACTTTTGGTTACAAGAGGTACAATTCCTTGGTCATGTTGTAGGTGCCAACGAAATACAAGTTAATCCGACAAAGATTAAAACGGTTAAGAATTGGGAAACCCCAAAGACACCAACTCAGATCCGACAATTTCTAGATCTAGGTGGTTACTATAGGAGATTCATTGAAGGATTCTCTACGATTGCCCGACCATTAACCGTGTTGACTCATAAAGGCTAGAAGTATGAGTGGTTAGAACCACAAGAAACTGCATTTCAGTTGTTGAAGGAGAAGCTAACAACTGCACTGATATTATCTCTACCCGAGGGAAATAAAGACTTTGTTATTTATTGTGATGCCTCGCGTCAAGGAATAGGTTGTGTGCTAATGCAACCAAACAAGGTTATTGCATATGGATTGCGAAAGTTAAAGATCCATGAGCAGAACTATACTACGCACGAACTTGAAATAGGAGTTGTAGTCTTTGCACTCAAAATGTGGAGACACTATCTGTATGGAACCAAGTTTACTATCTTTACTGACCATAAGAGTTTACAGCACATATTTGATCAGAAGCAACTCAACATGAGACAGCGACGTTGGGTGGAATTGCTAAACGATTACGATTGTGAACTTCAATACCATCCTGAAAAAGTGAATGTTGTAGCAGACTCTTGAGCAGAATAGGGAGAGATAAATCTCTCAAGGTTAAAGCTCTTAACATAGTTGTACGTATGAACCTTACATTAAAGATCCGTGATGCACAACTGGAGGCTGTGAAACAAGAGAATGTCGATATAGAATTTATCAAGGGATTAGATAAGAAATTCGACATAAAAGAGGATAGAACACGATATTTTGCTAACCGAATCTGGGTGCCAAAATTTGGTGGATTGAGAGAACTGGTGTTGGAGTAAGCACACAAGTCTAGGTACTCAATTCATCCTGGATCAGATAAAATGTACCAAGATCTGAAGGCTTTTTATTGGTGGCTAAATCTGAAAGCTGACATTGCTACCTATGTAGGAAAGTGCTTGACTTGCGTTAAGGTCAAGGCTGAACACCAGAAGCCATCAGGGCTACTGACTCAACCAGAAATTCCCCAATGGAAATGGGAATGTATTGCAATGGAATTCATTACAAAACTGCCAAAAACTGTGGGAGGTTACGACACCGTTTGGGTTATAGTGGATCGTCTCACTAAGTCTGCACACTTCCTACCAATAAAAGAAACTGACAAGATAGAGAAGTTGGCACAAGTTTACATAAAGGAAGTTATTTCTAGGCATGGAGTGCATGTATCCATTATATCCGATCGCGACAGCAGATTTACTTGTAGATTCTGGCAAACATTACAGAAAGCAATGAGGACTCGTTTAGATATGAGTACATCATATCACCCCCAGACAGATGGCTAAAGTGAATGAACCATTCAAACTCTAGAAGACATGTTGCGAGCATGTGTCATTGATTTCAGAAATGAATGGGATAAGTATTTACCACTAGCTGAGTTCTCATACAACAATAGCTACTATACGAGTATAAAGGCTACACCTTTCGAAGCATTGTATGGAAGAAAGTGTAGATCTCCCGTATGTTGGAGCGAATTAGGGGATAGCCAATTGACAGGTCCTGAGATTATACAGGAGACGACAGAGAAAATCGTACAGATTCAAGAACGATTGAAAATGGATCGAAGTCATTAGAAAAGCTACGCTGATGTTAGAAGGCGGCCTTTAGAATTCCAAGTTAGCAAAAAGGTCATGCTTAAAGTATCACCCTGGAAGGGTGTAGTACGGTTCGAAAAACGAGGTAAATTGAGCCCTAGATATATTGAACCATTCAAGATAACTGAAAAGGTTGGACTGGTGGCTTACATATTGAAACTGCCACAAGAACTCAGTGAAATACATGACACTTTCCATGTGTCGAACCTGAAGAAGTGCCTAGTCGAAGAGAAGTTGGTGATTCCTTTAGAGGAACTACGCATTGATAACAAACTTCATTTTGTTGGAAAACCTGTTGAGATCATGGACCGTGAGGTAAAATGGTTAAAGCAGAGCAACATACCCATCGTTAAGGTTCGATGGAACGCCCGTAGAGGACCAGAATTCACTTGTGAGCGTGAAGATCAAATGAGACAAAAGTACCCGCAACTGTTTCCTGACGAAACGACTTCAGCGAACGTGCACTAAAATTTCGGGACAAAATTTTCAATAACGAGTAGGTAACGTAACAACCCTGCTATTTTCGTTAAGCTTCGTTAACTGTCCGTTAAATTATTTAACGGTACTTACTTTCGTTTTGTGTATTTAATTGAATTAAATGCGTACTTCATCCTTGGTGGGTTACTTGAATTAATATGGGTTGATATTAATGAATAAACTTATTTCAGTTAATGAAGTACGAAGAAAACGAAACGGTTTGAATAACTGCAAAAACTATTTTTCGAGTAACGAAACACTCGGGTTTATTTTAATAATTATTAACTATGAAAAATATTTAATTTATTAATTGTTTAAATGAATTAGATTACTTGCTTACGTTTTAACGATCAGTTTAACGTTTCGGGGTTTCGGTACGTTTAAGCGACACTTGAAATGGACTACGAGTATATGTAATTGGACAACACGAGCCCAGGAGCACTCCCTTGGGCCCATTCGGCCGAACCCCTACCATGATCCCCTTATTGGAATATTTTGTTGGTCTTGTGATTTAATTTGGTGGAATTAGGTCCTAACTAGGAAATATAAAAAGGCAAGTTAACTCACATAATCCCCTAAACTCTATTTTAGTCGACAGTCTCTCCTTCCTCTGCTCTCTTTTTCCTCGACCACCACACACACCATAACCACATCAAATTTTGTTCTTTTGCTAAAATAATCTACACGAAGGTTGTTGCTCTTATTATCCTCTACGCATCGATATAACCAATTTGAGTTTTAGAGGTAAAATTCATGGAACCCTAATGTTCAATTTCTGTATTTTTACAAGTATTCATGGTAATTAGTGGTCCATTGCTCTAGTCCTTAATTGTATGCATGATATTACTCGATAATTTGTTTGATCGATGTATGTATGTTATATCACGAATTTGATTTGCATGATCACAGAAACTTGAACTTGTTGAATTTGAATTCTTATGATATAATTAGAATCCTCTCAAAAAACTAATAATTTTGGGCTTTCGAATTGCGTATTTTCATTACCGTATGTGCAATATATGATTAATTGAAGTTTTAACATGATATTGCATTAATCCGAATTTATGTGATAAATGCTTAATGATTTAGGTTATGAACTGATTTCCAACAGATAGATAATTTAAAAACACTCAATTTTTACTAGGATATCATATTATTTGGAGTTGTAAAACTCGTTTTATGCTAAACTGATCGTTCTTGGTGAAACTTGTTAAACGGTAACTTAAAATAGGATCTAAAGGTATTTTGAAAGTGTTCTTGAAAAAAGTCTTTGCATTTCTGTAAAATTCATATATTTTACATAATTTTTCACCTAGATCTTGTCACAATTGGACATGTATAACTTGCGTAATGTGCGTGCAAAAATGACTACCTGAATGGGATCGAATCTGTCTATTATGCACAAATAATTGTCTAGCATGAAGTAGGAATTGTATTGGACTTTGTGCTTATGATATGTGGTTAAATGTGTTGCACGCTACGTGAGTTCTAGGAACCGTATGATAGCGTTCTTAGTCTTTTTAGAAAGCTTATAACATGTACTTAAGATCTGGAGCTTGCCATGATTTCATGTCTTACCATTTATGAATAATCTTTGTTTGTTTGCATGACTGCCATGAATGTTTACAACGGTTGAACTAGAAATGTGTAATATGTCGCAATGATGTATGAAACTTGTAAATTGATCTTAGCTTGATACTATGACATCATTACCATGACCTACTGGTATAGTTGACTTAGGTTGACCAAATTGACCAAGTTTGACTTTTGTTTGACTTGCATGAATTAGTTGACTTTTGTGTTGACTTTTACTCTACAAGTGCGTCAGTCTGAGCAATAGGACAACTTGCTCTATGAAATAACTATTGTACAAGATACAACTATTGACCAACCTAAATACGTATATCTAGGTTGCATTACTCGACCATAATCCGTACAAGCTACTTTTTGCTTACTTTTCATACCAAGTTTTCAAATGTGAGTCTACAGTCCCGCTTTTGACACGAGTACTATTATACATGTTGAGTTAATGTTCATAAAGCCCCTAGCTTGAATACTTTAATTACCTTCGAGTAAGCTCAATTTAGATGGACGGATCCATTAGGTTAGACAAACCTCACCCTACTAAAACTGTGGTGCATTTATTTGAACTATAAGTACACTCGAACAAGTGTATATGATATACGGGGTAAAGGATAAGTGTAGTTATAAACTATACGCAGGTCTTTAGCTAGTATTCAAGTGCTCACAGATGTATGTACTTTTTACAACACTTGAGTTGTATGTTATGAAATCTCATCGTCTAAAAATAAATAATTATTTTTTGAATACTGTTTTTCAGATACTGTTTTATATTACTTAAACCTGTAGATGCACCAACATTATTGTTGACCTGTTTTTGCGTGTTTCTTCTCAGGTCCATAGAGGTACTAGCTTATGTTGTTTGCTTGATGCATGGTCTTGTTGTGAAGTCAGCATGAATTATTTAAAGACAATATTTATTTTCGCATTTAACCTTGTTACACTTGTTAAATACTGTTGGCTTGTGGTTACGATCACAATATGTAAGACCATAATATTTATTGTACAGAGATGTAAATAGGGTACATGAAGTGTGGGTGACATTGTGTAATTAAACAGAAGTCAGAAACTGTCCAGCACATTGTGCGCGCCACACACACTTAAGGGAGCGCGCCGCGCACCCTTATTGTAGCCGAATTCTGTTTCTTTTAATGTGATATTTTGGAAGGGCTATTTGGTAAATTCACTTGGGAACGAGTTAAAGGCCACCAGATCTGTTTGTGGAGTTTCATAACTCCATTAACACCTACCTTTATCCATTCCACTTAAATTCTAGAGAGAGAAGAGTTCTTGAGTGAGAAAGCTCAAATCCAAGAGGAAGAAGTTGATTTCGGGTCAAGGCGCGTGCATTAAAGTTGTTCATCTAATCACTAGCTACGTTGTGATTGTGGTGGTATGCTCTAATCTTGATTTCGTTATTTTAATTTGTTTAAGGGTTAGGGTTTGAGTTAGTGATGAACATAAAACCCATATTTAGTGATATTGGGTGTTCTTGGGTAAAATTGAGTCATGAAGACTCAAAATTGACTAACCTAGGATTTTGAAATGATAAATGTGTTTATGTGTCTTAATTGGTTAGTTAATTACTAGCACACCTAGATGTTTGGTAAATGGGTGTTATGTGGGTTTGTGGATGACCCGAAATGGGTGTGTTGATCTTAAAGAGGTCAAATGGGTGATAATTGACCTAATTGAAATAAATGGGTATGAAACACCCAAATTATGTATTTGTTAGTGTTGTTAGACCTAGATCACTAGCTTTTAGTGATATGTGGTGGTTTTGACCTAAATGGTCAGTTTTGTCGAAAATGGGGCATTTAATGCATTAAGTCATTAAATGCACATGTGTAAGTTGTTGGCTTTTAGCCCAACTAGTTTGTGTGTCAATTGAGTACTTATTGTATTAGGTACTTTGCTTTGAGGCTTGCGGAAGTCAAAATTGTCACCGAATCGTTAAGGTGAGTGGAATAATTATGCGTATATGTATATGGCGTATTTATTTGTGAATGTTATGGTATGAATCATGAGCCGGTAGTACGATAGCATGTATTTGATGTATCATGATGTGAACCACGAGCCGGTAGCATCAAGTGTGAACCACGAGCCGATAGCACTATAAACAAGTGTGAACCACGAGCCGGTAGCACTATAAACAAGTGTGAACCACGAGCCGGTAGCACTATAAACAAAGTGTGAACCACGAGCTGGTAGCACTATAAAAGAGTGAGACTCAAAGTGTGAACCACGAGCAGGTAGCACCATATCGTTATGGTTAACCATATTATATTGATGGATATTGTTTAGCATGCTATATATATATATATATATATATATATATATATATATATATATATATATATATATATATATATATATATATATATATATATATATTGTGTTGAGTATATGCTAATGTGATGTTGTGATAGTGTACGAGTTGTTAGCATTATGAGTAAGACGACATGCTATTTGAGTTATATTCTCGTATGAGGTATTTGGTGGGTGTGAATGCAAATAGATGGGTTATATATGTGTATGTATAATTGTTGCACTCACTAAGCCTTGCTTACCCTCTCATTGTTTATTTTTTTTATAGGCTCCGGCGGAGACAAGGGTAAGGGCGTTCGTTTGGACTAGAGATCTCGCTTTGTTTGATAGGGGACGCTTTTGGAGTTTGACCGAGAATTGGGTAGTTTAACCCCCAAACACCATGCTCGTGTTGTCGTTTGGAATTTAAACTAATGTGGTCGAAACTCATGTTTTATATGAAACTCGTAAAATGGCCGATGTGGGCCCCGTTTTGTAAAACTCGTTTAATGATTGAATCGTGTTAGTTTTACATATAAGAACATGTTGTGAAAAGCGTTTTGTCTAAATATGTCGGGAAGTGGGTGATCTTTATTTTAAAATTGACCGATTCGGACAGAAGCTGAAAGAGCCTATGCGCGCCGTGCACCCTATGGTGTTGCGCACCGCGCACTATACTGTAAAAAAAAATATTTGCGTATTCAGTTGAATATTGGGTTAGGTTGTTACAAGTGGTATCAGAGCATGGTCTAAGCGATTTAGGCGACTTGAGATAGGTGCCTAGACTTAGATTTTATCGTGAATGCGCTTTATGCGGGACTTGTAGGAGAAGGTCGGACCGGGGATTGGTTAGTGCATATGGTTAGGTGAACTAACTATGCGATAATTATTTTGTGTTGTGTTTTGCAATCATCAAGCGAGATAGACGTTGTACTAGCGAGTTAATGCGACGTGATCGCGTAACAATGATTAGCTACCATTGTTACGGGTTCAAATCGTGTCGAACAAGCGATGTACGACGATTGTTGAGTAAGATAGGGCGGTGAGGTGTTCATGTATATTGTGTCATGTCTTTTCGTTCGTTATTTAATTTACTTCGTTTTATAGAATGAAGATGTGAAATGGACATTATACCAATGAAGGATGCACGAGCGAGGACGTTGAACTCATGGCCAAGGTTGAGGCCATCTTTAAAAAGCTAAAAACGGAATTTCTTGACGATGTCCGAAAGGTTTTCCAAGAATCGGTTTATGGGCAAGTAACCGAAATGATCAATGAGCGAATGAATGCCGCGATTGAGGAGGCATTAGAAGCTAGAAACATTCATCCTCGTGGTGAAGGGGGTGATGGTAATGGTGGTTATGGAAGGAGAGACTTCCACTACAAAAACTTCAAGGATGCTCAACCTCCTATGTTTAATGGGGTGAGGGATCCATTGAAGAGCACATGTTGGATTTCCGACATTGAGGGGGCTTTCCGTACCGCGGAGTGTCCTCCAGAGAAGAAGACGAGGTATGGTTCTAGCATGTTACGTGAAGAAGCCAAGTTGTGGTGGGACGATAAAATTAAGTTTTATGGTAAAGAACAATGCATGAGCCTAACGTGGGAAGAGTTTAAAAAGAAATTTTTCAAAGAATACCGAACTCCTTCCGACCTTGATAAGATCCGGGACGAGTTGCATAATTTGCGACAAGGTTCAATGGACTTGGTTACTCTCAAGTCGACCTTCTTGGCAAAGAATCGTTTTTGTCCGGAATATGTTGGTGATGATCACAAGTTGATGTTAGATTTTTATCGTACCCTAAGCGATGAGTTAAAGCGTAAGATTAGTCTGGGAATGGCTAAGTCTTTTGAAGAATTGTTTGAGTTAGCCCGGGGCTTCGAACCGGAAGTTCTAAAGCAAAGCGATTTCTCTTTCTCTAAGAAAGAGTCATTTGAACTTTTCAAACGAAGAGCAAGAAGGGTTCCGAAAGTGTTAATAGTGTGAAGAAAGGTGGTTCCTTGAGTTATGGACCCACGTGTTTTAATTGTAATCAAAGAGGGCACATGGCCCGTGATTGTACCAAGGCGTCGAGCAAGCTTACTTGTTATAATTGTGGTAAGGAAGGGCACCGAAGGCCGGAATGTCCCGATTTGAATACCGATCATGTTAAGAAGTTAGAGAAGACGGCGGGTACGACTAGGGGTCGCAATTATTTGATGACTAATGATGAAGCCAAGCAATCCCATGAAGTTGTCTCAGGTACTTTCATGGTTAATTCTAATCCGGCAAGGATGCTTTTTTATAGTGGTGCTAACTTGTCGTTTGTGTCACCAAAATTTGTGCCTAAACTTAATAAACCGTTAGCTAAGTTAAGTCGTCCGGTAGAAGTTGAAATAGCGGATGGCAAGACGGTGCTAGTGGTTATGTTTGTAAAAATTGTAATGTTGTGTTTGGTGCCGAAAACTTTAAAATTGATCTCATCCCGATGACTTTGGGTGATTTTGATATCGTGGTTGGTATGGATTGGCTCGATCATAATAGAGCCGATATTGCATGCCATAAAAAATCTATTCGTGTTAAAACCCCAAGTGGGGGAGAGTTAATTATTCATGGCGATAAGCGAAGAAGACTTGTACCGATATGCACTTTTGCACATACACGTCGTTTCCTTGTTAGTGGTGGCATGACTTTTCTTGCCCATGTTGTTGATACTCGTGATGAGCCACCACCCATTCGTGAAATTCCGGTGGTTAATGAATTTGAAGACGTTTTTTCGGATGAGTTACCGGGTGTTCCGGCAGAAAGACAAGTTGAATTTCGCATTGAATTGGTTCCGGGTGCTACTCCCATTGCTAAAACTCCTTATCGTTTAGCGCCAATGGAAATGCAAGAGTTGTTAAATCAAACCCAAGAGTTACTTGAGAAGGGTTTTATTCGATCGAGTGCTTCACCATGGGTCGCTCCGGTTTTATTCGTGAAGAAGAAGGATGGTAGTATGCGGATGTGCATCGATTATCGGGAGTTGAACAAAGTGACGATCAAGAATCGTTATCCATTGCCTAGGATTGACGATTTGTTTGACCAACTCCAAGGTGCAACGTATTTCACTAAAATCGACCTACGGGCCGGCTATCACCAAATGCGGGTCCGTGAGAAAGATATCGAGAAAACAGCTTTTCGAACGCGTTATGGGCATTTTTGAATTCGTTGTTATGCCTTTTGGTCTTACAAATGCTCCGGCGGCGTTCATGGATCTTATGAACCGAGTGTGCCAACCTATGTTGGATAAGTCGGTAATTGTGTTCATTGGCGACATACTTGTCTATTCGAAGAGTATGAAGGAACATGAACATCATTTGCGGAGTGTGTTAAAGACGTTGCGGAAGGAGAAGTTGTATGCTAAATTCTCCAAATGTGAATTTTGGCTAAGGGAAGTTCAATTCCTTGGCCACATTGTGAACAAAGATGGTATTCAAGTAGATCCGGGGAAGATAGAGACGGTGAAGAGTTGGGGATGACCGACTACGCCTACGGAAATCCGAAGTTTTCTCGGATTGGCCGGTTATTATCGTCGGTTTATCCAAGACTTTTCTAAGATCGCTTCTTCATTGACGAAACTGACGAGGAAGTTAATTGGGAGAACGAGCAAGAAATTGCTTTTCAATTGTTAAAAGAGAAATTGTCTCAAGCTCCGGTGTTAGTGTTGCCGGAAGGTGTGGAATACATGACGGTTTATTGTGATGCTTCTCTAAATGGGCTCGGGTGTGTTCTAATGCAAAGAGGTAAAGTCATCGCTTATACCTCTCGACAATTAATGGAAAACGAAATGAGATATCCGACTCATGACCTTGAGTTGGCGGCGGTTGTGCATGCGTTGAAAATTTGGCGCCATTACTTGTATGGTGTCAAGTGTACGATTTATTCGGATCACAAGAGTTTGAAACATCTCTTTAACCAACGAGATTTGAATTATCGTCAACGTAGGTGGATGGATGTGGTAAAGGATTATGATTGTGAAATACTTTATCATCCGGGTAAGTTGAATGTGGTTGCGGATGTGTTGAGTTGAAAGAGTCATCACCCGGCGTTACGAATGGGATTATTACGTATGATTATTACTAACGATTTTCTTGAAAAACGTGGTGAGATTCAAATAGAAGCTTACGTTCACAATAAACATGATGAACGGATTGTAGGACAAACGGAGTTTATTACTTCAGGCCCGCTTGGTTTGTTGTCCTTTCAAGGAAGGGTGTGGGTGCCTAAGATGGGGGATTATCGATGAGTGCTACTTGATGAAGCACATAAGTCAAAGTATTCCATTCATCCGGGCGCGACGAAAATGTATCATGATTTAAGGAAAGAGTATTGGTGGCCTGGCATGAAACGTGATGTTGTTAAGTATGTTGAACAATGCGTCACGTGTTTGCAAGTGAAAGCCGAACACCAAAAGCCGTATGGTAAGTTACAACCGTTAGAAATTCCGAAATGGAAATGGGAACAAATTACCATGGATTTCATCACAAAGTTACCAAAGACGGCGAGAACTCAATTTGACTCGATTTGGGTAATAGTTGATCGATTGACGAAGAGTGCCTTGTTTCTTCCCATTCGGGAAGCGATATCGTCAGAAACTTTGGCTAAGTTGTTTATCAAGGAGATGATATCGAGACACGGGGTTCCTATATCTATTATTTCAGATCGAGATACTCGTTTCACATCTCAGTTTTGGGAAAAGTTTCATGAAGATATGGGCACACAATTGAAATTGAGCACGGTGTATCATCCTCAAACGGACGGTCAAACCGAACGTATGAATCAAACATTGGAGGATATGTTACGGCCGTGTATTATCGATTTCGGTGGTAGTTGGGATGAGCACTTGCCCTTGGTGGAATTCTCGTACAATAATAGTTATCACACTAGTATCGGGATGCCACCTTATGAGATGCTCTATGGGCGTAGATGTTGAACCCCGATTTGTTGGGGTGAAGTGGGCCAAAGAGAAATCGTGAGTACCGATTTGGGTTTAGAGACGAATAGCAAGATTGATATGATTCGGACTCATTTGAAAAAGGCCCAAGATAGACAAAAATCTAATGCCGATAAGCGAAGATGACAAATTGAGTTCCAAGAAGGTGACATGGTGATGCTTAAAGTTTCGCCATGGAAAGGTGTTATTCGGTTTCGAAAAGGGGAAAGTTAGCTCCTCAGTTTATTAGTCCTTTTAAAATTTTAGCTCGTGTTGGTGAAGTCGCGTATCGTTTGGAATTAACCGAAGAGCTTGCGGGGATCCATAATACATTTCTTATTTCCCATCTCCGTAAGTGTCTTGTGGATGATTCATCTTGGGTACCTTTAGACGAGATTGAGCTAAACAATAAGTTAGAGTATATTGAGAAGTAGATTGTAATACTCGATGAGAAGGTCAAACGGTTGAGAAATAAAGAGGTGAGAACGTTTAAAGTTCAATGGCGTCGTAGTAAAGGTTCCAAGTTTACTTGGGAGCCTGAAGAGTTTGTGTTAGTGTATCTTCCCGCTTGTCATGCGGCTTGGACCGCGAGGACGTGCTCCGATTCAAGTGGGGGAGAGTTGTAAGACCCTAATATTTATTGTACAGAGATGTAAATAGGGTACATGAAGTGTGGGTGACATTGGGTAATTAAACAGAAGTCAGAAACTATCTAGCACGTTGTGCGCGCCACGCACACTTAAGGGAGCGCGTCACGCACCCTTACTATAGCCGGATTCTGTTTCTTTTAATGTGATATTTTGGAAGGGCTATTTGGTAAATTCACTTGGGAACGAGTTAAAGGCCACCAGATCTGTTTGTGGAGTGTCATAACTCCATTAACAACTACCTTTATCCATTCCACTTAAATTTTAGAGAGAGAAGAGTTCTTGAGTGAGAAAGCTCAAATCCAAAAGGAAGAAGTTGATTTCGGGTCAAGGCGCGTGCATTAAAGTTGTTCAAATAATCACTAGCTATGTTGTGATTGTGGTAGTATGCTCTAATCTTGATTTCCTTATTTTAATTTGTTTAAGGGTTAGGGTTTGAGTTAGTGATGAACATAAAACCCATATTTAGTGATTTTGGGTGTTCTTGGGTAAAATTGAGTCATGAAGACTCAAAATTGACTAACCTAGGATTTTGAAATGATAAATGTGTTTATGTGTCTTAATTGGTTAGTTAATTACTAGCACACCTAGATGTTTGGTAAATGGGTGTTATGTGGGTTTGTGGATGACCCGAAATGGGTGTGTTGATCTTAAAGTGGTCAAATGGGTGATAATTGACCTAATTGAAATAAATGGGTATGAAACACCCAAATTATGTATTAGTTAGTGTTGTTAGACCTAGATCACTATCTTTTAGTGATATGTGGTGGTTTTGACCTAAATGGTCAGTTTTGTCGAAAATGGGGCATTTAATGCATGCACATGTGTAAGTTGTTGGCTTTTAGCCCAACTAGTTTGTGTGTTAATCGAGTACTTATTGTATTAAGTACTTTGCTTTAAGGCTTGCGAAAGTTAAAATCATCATCGAATCGTTAAGGTGAGTGGAATAATTATGCATATATGTATATGGCGTATTTATTTGTGAATGTTATGGTATGAACCACGAGCTGGTAGTACCATAGCAAGTATGTGATGTATCATGATGTGAACCACGAGTCGGTAGCATCAAGTGTGAACCACGAGCCGGTAGCACTATAAACAAGTGTGAACCACGAGCCGGTAGCACTATAAACAAGTGTGAACCACAAGCCGGTAGCACTATAAACAAAGTGTGAACCATGAGCAGGTAGCACTATAAACGAGTGAGACTCAAATGCGTATGGTGTGAACCACGAGCCGGTAGCACCATAGCGTTATGGTTAACCATATTATATTGATGGTTATTGTTTATATATATATATTGTGTTGAGTATATGCTAATGTGATGTTGTGATAGTGTACGAGTTGTTAGCATTATGAGTAAGACGGCATGCTATTTGAGTTATGTTCTCGTATGAGGTATTTGGTGGGTGCGAATGCAAATAGATGGGTTATATATGTGTATGTATAATTGTTGCACTCACTAAGCCTTGCTTACCCTCTCGTTGTTTATTTTTTTATAGGCTCCGGCGGAGACAAGGGTAAGGGCGTTCGTTTGGACTAGAGATCCCACTTTATTTGATAGGGGACGCTTTTGGGGTGATAGCTTTTGGAGTTTGACCGAGAATTGGGTAGTTTAACCCCCAAACACCATGCTCGTGTTGTCGTTTGGAATTTAAACTAATGTGGTCGAAACTCATGTTTTGTATGAAACTCGTAAAACGGCCGATGTGGGCCCCATTTTGTAAAACTCGTTTAATGATTGAATCGTGTTAGTTTTACATATAAGAACATGTTGTGAAAAGCGTTTCATCTAAATATGTCGGGAAGTGGGTGATCTTTATTTGAAAATTGACCGATTCGGACAGAAGCTGAAAGAGCCTGTGTGCGCCGCACACCCTATGGTGCTGCGCGCCGCGCATTATACTGTAAAAAAAAAAATAATTTGCGTATTCAGTTGGATATTGGGTTGGGTTGTTACACAATAGTATTTCTTTATGGTTGTTGACTTATGTTTTAATGTCAATGGTTTTAATAGAATTAATGCGAGTACTTTCTTTTTTTGAAAACGTCTCATATAGAGGGCATGACCGTTACTGTGGGACTTATGATTAACACACTATCAAATGGAATTTGGCGGGGTGTTAAACCTAATTCCGGCTACTCCACTTTCACCATAAAAAATGAGCATACCTGAAAACTAGAGGGATGCAACGACAAACACCTCCCGAACTCGCATACCAAACAACTAAACCTGCAGAAAACTAAGGACTTACCCCATATGTGTTGCATACAAAACGTCGGCGAAAGAGCATGAAACTCGTACAACACGCCATTGCCAGAAAGGAGTACGGCAAAAAACAAACAGAATCAAACTCCAACAAAGGAAAAGTGACACAATCATCCAACATAAAAAAACCCCACACCCCGTATGCAGAGCATAGTGACAAGGCTACCCTCCTCACCAGTTGCAGTCTACAGCGGAAATTACTGTTAGAGTTAAGCCTTGTATTTTATGAGATCAGTCATTCTTTGTAATTTATTTGTCATTATAAGACCACCGACTATGGTGCATTTTTGATAGAGTCAATATAATACATAAATAGTATCTTTTAAATATAGGATATATTGTGATTGATATCTGATACATATATGGGTCCGTATATTATGCTTAGTTTGTTAGACTTACTAAATGATGAGCCATATCACAGTTGTATATATACTCGGTTGTAATCATAATGAAATCAAGAAGTTCATTCACTTTCATGGTATAAGATGTTTAACCTATTCTTCTTCATATCCTTCATTCGTATTCTTTCTTTCTCCCCTACGATGGACGATAAGAAACTCTATCTGGCTATGACCATCAAAAATTTTGTACCCATCACTCTCGAACTCACAACCAGCCATTATTCTTTATGGGCTAAGCTCTTCAAAATTCATTGTAGAGCCTTCGAAGTAATTAATCATATCATACCACCAGATGATTCCTCCTCTGCTTCTTCTCAAACCGTAACCACAACAACCACTAACATGAAAATTGGTCCATACTTGATGCTAATGCTCACATTCGGAATTTTAAAGATATTTGTAATCTATTTAACATTAATAATGTGGAAAGTAATGTCATCTATCTTTATCTCTTTCCATGTTCACTAAAAGATGAATCTAGGGAATGGTTAAACTCGTTTCCTGAAGGAGATATTACTAGTTGGGATACGATGGTTGAAAAATTTCTTACTCGATTCTTTCCTGCATCTAAAACTGTCACCCTTCAGACTGAAATTGCTAATTTTCGTCAGAAAACTAACGAGTCTCTTTATTATGCCTGGGTACGATTTGGTCAAATGCTTAGAGGTTGTCCACAACATGGTTTGGATAAGTTTAAAAAGGTAACTACTTCCTATAAAGGTTGTGATATTGCTTCAAGAAGAGAGATTAATGCATCTGCTAGAGGAAACATTATGAGTAAAACTGCCGAAGATGCTGAAACATTGATTAATAAGTTGGCTGCTCATTCCCATGAATGGCACCAAGACCTAGACATTTCTAGTACGGTAAAATCTGTTAGTTATGATTCTAAACATATGGTTAAGGCTATGAATGTGCAGTTAGGTAATTTAGGAAGGCAGATTGAAAATCTTACTAAAGAAATGCATATGATTAAGGTAGGTTGTGAAAGATGCCAAGGTCCTCATTCTACTAAAGATTGTGTTGCTAGTCTTACTATGGAGCAAGTCGAGAATGTTTCTTATGTGAATCAATTTCAAGGAAACCTAAACTACCGAAATAATTATAATACACCGTATCCTGCTAATAATAAAAACCCACCTGGTTTCTTTCCTGTTAGAGCACCCTTCATTCCAAATTCTTCTAATGCTCAAATAGATAAGAAGTCTAATCTTGAAGAAAGCATCTTAACTCTCATCAAAAATCAAAATGAAGCTAATGATAACATAAAGGCTCAACTTTCCCAAGTGCACAATAATCATCAAGCGTCGATTCAAAACTTAGAGCGCAATGTTGTTAAGTTATTCAAACTTGTCGAGGGTAAAGTTCATGTTGAATCCGAAGTTTCTAAGGGGGTTTGCTTTGAGAAAGTAAATGCAGTTACTTTTATTAATAAGGATGACAGTGATGGTTCTGATGGGTCGGAGTATGATTTTGATAAAGGACCTAGAGAAAATGATCCAGAGTATAATGTGTTTAGAGAAACTGTTAAGGGTATATCTGAAAGAGAACATATTGGAAGAGAAGCAATTCGTGAATATGTAGCTTCTAGAGGAGCTGATATAATGTGGGAATATGAATTAACTGAGGAAGAATTGTCCAAAGAGATAGAAGAAATGAATGGTGGATATCCTGATTTCGATGAAGAGGATATTGCTACTAAATCCAAATCTGTTAAGGAAGAGGACACTGATTTAGATGAATATGTGGAAAAGGTAGTTGAAGAAACAACTCGCAATATAGAAAAATATAATGCTGAAACTGAGGAAGTCGTAAAGTTTGTTGTGTCACTAAAAGGAGATAAGCTTTGGGAATATATTCCTCCCCGTAATGATAAAATTCAAGATGATAACTTGGTTGAGGGAAAGAAAGCTGTTGGTGAGGTGCCATTAAATGCAATAAAAATTTCGACATCTGACTTTCCCATAATTCGTGCTGATTCGGGAGAATTTCATATCTCTTGTGAAATCAATAGTTCCACATCTGTTCGTGCGTTAGCTGATAGTGGGTCTAGTGCAAATATTATGCCTTTTAGTATGTTTGATCGATTGAAATTAACCACGTTAGAACCTATAGATGGAATTGTTTGCTTTGGTAACACAAGCTCAGTCGTCCGATGGGTATTGTGAAACATGTTAAGATCAAAATAGGGTTAACTAAATTTCTTGTTCATTTTCTTGTAATGGACATGGTGGAAAATAAAATTACACCTATTCTTTTAGGAACACCATTTATATCCACATCCAAAGCCATCATATACTATTGTTATTAATCAAGGAAACAATAGTGAAACCCTACCTATAATTACATGATCGAATTTGAAAAGGAAATATAATGAAATATAAAAGAATAAGTGTGAGAAAAATGCGTCTAAGGAGTAATTCTGTCAGAAGAATGAGTCGCGCAACCGACTCTATAATCAAAACTACCTATCCCTATATATGTTTATTAGGACTATATTATTTCTAAGTGTTTTATTGTTTTATTTATTTTATTATGAATGTAAGAGCAATATAGCTCCTAAGTGTCTAAATGTTTAAAGTTATTAATAAAATATTATGTTTGTGTTATACTTCGCATTCTTTAAAATTTTGTCAAGTTATTTATATTCAATTCAAAAGAAGTCCACAAAAGTTCTCTGCAATCATTCTACGATCCTACAATCAAGTAACATCACTCTTTCCCTTATTTTCAATTATGTCCTTTATTTATTATTATTATTTTTGTTATAAATGCAATGAGGACATTGAGTAATCTAAGTGTGGGGAGGGAAGTGATTACTCACTTTTAAAGATTAAAAGATATTACAACAAGTCAAAAAAGTGAAAAATGGGTATAATTTCAAAAAATTTCAAAAGTATAAATTCTTAGTTGAACTTATGTCTTTTTACTAACTTAAATCTTAATCTTAATAATAGAACTACTCTCAATTTCGAGATCGGATTACTTGTTTAAGATAAGAAGTTAAAAGCCAAAAATTGTGAACTGAGTGCAAACTTATAGCCACTACTATATGGCATAATAAGCATGGACCACTGAGGCAACAAAAGAGTCCAAATAAGGGCCAATTTAGAAAAATTGCCAAGTGTGAAACTAAAAGCCAAGCATGAAAGCAAAAGAATTGAAAATGAAAAAGAGCCCAATGAAGGCCAACAAAAGAAAAGAGTTTCAATGAGAACCATACACTTTTTAAATTATAGTTAGGAAACAAAAGAGTCCAATGATGACCAACTTGTATAAATTTGACTTAATAAACATTATGACTACTTGTAATCCTTGGTCTGGTTCAGACTAGTTCTTGCGAATAATAAACACTAACTTCTTATTAAGACATACTTTTGACTTTGCAATTTTAATTTAAAACCCATGATATCATTTATAAGGTTTACTTGAGGACAAGTAAAGGTTTAAGTGTGGGGAATTAGATAACTCCTAAATTATACAGTTTTTTGATAACATTTTGAGGAGTTATCTTAGTATTTTAGAGTCATTTTAACCCCAAAACATGCTAAAATGGGAAAAAAGTATTTCTAATGATTGTATTAAAGTTATGTATCAAACATGATCAAAAATAAAGAAAATTGCAGAACAGCTACACGAAGCCGCCGACATGGGTGCAATGAACCGCCGGCTTGGAGCTAAGTATGTCAGAATGTTTTAGAATCTTCGTAAAATTGAAAGAACTTGTTGATAAAGCAAAAGGCAAAGGAAGCCGCCGGCTTCATCCTGAAGCCGCCGGCCTAATTAACAAGGTTTCTCAACTTGTCGACCAAGTTCAAGTAAAAATGGAAACAAAATTAAAAAGATTTGGTGGATCTCTGAAGCCGCCGACTTAAGTATGACGGCTAAAGATTTGAGCTTGAGGATTAAGTTTAACTTGCAAAAGGAGTCACCGACCCAAGACAAGCCGCCGGCTTCCCACTGAAGCCGCCGGCTTCCCACTGAAGCCGCCGGCTTGGCCACCGTCCCAGAATATTATAAATACAGGCCTCTGGTCTCAGTTTTCATATGTATTAGTTTTCAGAATTCAATAATTCTGGTTAGGACGTTTTTTCTTTAGGGTTTTCTCTAAACCCTTAGGTTAGATTTATTCATTGTAATCAAGATTCAAGTTTTTAATTCAAGTTCTTTTACATCTACCTTCTTTTTAAGGTATGATCCTATCCTTATTTTATTGTTTTACTTATTTTATTTACTGTATTCGTTTCTGTTCGTCTCTAACTATGAACTAAACATTCATAGTAGTTACTTGGATGAAAACTAAACTTCATCTGGGAATCAGATGAAGCCACCGGCCTCACCTCCCAAGCTGCCAACTTGGTGTGAAGGAAGCCGCCGACTTCGTGCTTCAGTCCGTACGGTTTCTGGTTCTTTTCTAGATCTGTATGTTCATGTTTCTGTGATAATTATTTAAACTGTTTATATCTGTCATGATTAAATAACTTTTTTGCCATGCTTAATGATTAAATATTATGAATCTAGGATTAACTAGTAATTGATTCTATGATCTTATATTCGATTCATATCACTTATTTAGATCTAGTCCATCAAATATAGTGTTTGGATTGCATGCAACTTAGGTAAACATCATTGGTAGTTATATAACTAGTTGAACTTGAATCACACTTATATAATAGAATTCATTATTGTTAGTGATGTGTGCAGCGGTGTATACGAAATAGATTATATTTTATTACAAAATACTATTAAATACGATACAATTTACACAAGTTATTTTTTTATTTGTAGAATATACCTAAACCTTGCTACAACACTTATAGGCAGTGTACATAATCGTAGAGTAGTGTAGTTTTTAGTAAGTCTGGTTCGTTCCACAAGAAGCTAGTGATTACGTACTATATTTTTAACAACTACATATATATATATATATATATATATATATATATATATATATATATATATATATATATATATATATATATATATATATATATATATATATATATATATATAAGTAGTAATATTATTATAAAAGGGGGGTTTACCGTTTAATGACCGGTTTGTAGATTTTAAATAAAGCGTAAAGATAAATGACGATAATTAAAATGCGTAAAATAAATAACAATATTTAAATGACGATATATAAAATTGCGAATAATAAAATGACAGTAATTAAAAGTACGAGGAAATAAAAAAATAAAAAAATTATGCTTATTTAAACTTCCGTAATCATGATGTTTGACGTTTTGATTTTAATTTATTACCCTGGGTTAATTGTCCTTTGTCCTGGTTTATTTGAAATCTATCTGGTTTTTGCCCATAATAGTCCATCGGTCGTAACTATAAAATGCTCGTCAAATTAACCTTATTTCCGAAGTCAAATATTCCAACTAATTGGGGATTTAAACTGTAACAAGATCTTAATACTTTGTTAATGATTACGCCAGGTTATCGACTGCGTGTAATCCAAGGTTTTAATACTTTGTTAACAATTACACCAATTATCCTTGAATGTAATCCACCCCTGTTTTAATGAGTCCATTGACTATTAATTCATCCCCGTGTCCGGTCAAATGAACAATTATTCGTATTTATAAATATTCCGCTCACCGTACCCAGTCAAGCGTATGTGGTTATATATAAATACGTCAAATTATAAATCTCTATATTAAATCAACGAGATATCATTTAGTTAATATAAAGCCCATTAATAGCCCATAGTCCAATTTCCACAAGTGTCGGTCTTTTGTCCAAACCCCAATTATGGTCCAAAGCCCAATAACCTCGTCTTTAATATTTAGTCCAACATCACGAGTACTTTGGCTCAAATAAGCATAATAGTAACTTAAGTACGATACATAATTAAAAAGGGAGAATTTAGCTTACAGTGATTATTAATCGCGTAGTGTTACAGGGACAGAGTTTCGACTTTAAAACCCGTAAAATAACCGTTACATAACCCAAACTAACTAATATAAAACTAAACTATATATTATATATATATATATATATATATTAATTATACAGAGGGAAAGATATATGATATACGTGTGTGACACTCGTCCGAAAAATGGCCAATTTATAGACCTGACCAAACTTTTCACTCTATGCAATCGCATGGAAATGCTTCTTCCAGGCCATGCGATCGCATGGCCAGCTTGGATCCAAATATTTTGCTCTAAAAAACGTGGGGTGCTGAGTATTTAATTAATATAATATAATATATATAATTATATATATATATATATATATATATATATATATATATATATATATATATATATATATATATATATATATATATATATATATATATATATATATATATATATATATATATATATATATTATATTCTTGTGCATTTTTGACTTGTAATTTTAGGCCCGTTTGTGACAACCCGGAAATTTTTGACCAAATTTAAACTTTATCTTTAAATGATTTAACGTTTTCGACACGATAAGCAAAGTCTATGAAGTTGAATCTCAAAATTTTAGAACTGTTTCATTACATTTGACTGCTCTTGACGATTCATGAACAATTATATGTATGTATATATATATGTACAAGTAAAAATGACTTTCCTACAGTAAACACTATTTGCTACAGTGAAACCGTATTTTGCTACAGTGCTACAGTGAAAACTATTTGCTACAGTAAATACTATTTGCTACAGTAACACACTATTTGCTACAGTAAACACTATTTGATGTCGACGAACTAGCAAACAAAAACGGATAAGGCGGCCATGCGATCGCATGGCAAAAACACTGAAAACTCATGCGATCGCATGAGGTACTGTAGCAGGCCACATACTATAAAAGCTCGATTCATTCCTCCGTATTATTATTTTTTTATATTATTATTATTATTATTATTATTATTAAGATTAATATTATTATTATTAATCTTATTATAATATTATTATTAGTAGTATATATACCTAAAATACTACGACGAGGTCATGAGCGTGTCACTTTCAAAATATGTTTTCGAGCGGGATAGAGCTAAGGAAATTATGGGTTATTGCCAAGGAGGTTATGGGTAATGTTCGGGGGTATATTTGTGAGTCAAATCTAGTGTTTATCATCTCTGTTACGTCTACGTACTTTCCTACAATATTGAATCTCAATATTGATACGTAAGCACTCATATTTTATCTTTTATATATTAATTGTGTATCCATGTCTAGTGCTCGAGTATATATATATATTTATATATGCTTGTATGCTAAATTTCATCGTTAAACAGTTATAATGAATCACGAATTAAATACATATATTACTGGTAAAAAGTATATGATATACATGTTTTTGGAAAGCTGGCGAAAAATCAATAACTTTTCATTTAGATATCGAATAATTTTGATGAACGGATTAAAAGATATGATCAACTGAATTATAATTGACGTTAATTGAAATTGCTTTTGAATCTACAATTAAGATTTAAACAACTCATTTACGAGATTGATAATTTGGATTTTTGAATATTACCAACCGAGTAAATGAATCCTTATATAAGGTACGTCTCGTTTTGTTAAACAACTGTCAAAATTGACTTTTTGAAACGACATTGGATAACTTTTGTATGTCGATCTCGAGCATTAGGATTGTTATACACTATGACCTGACCTAGCTTGATAGACATTTATTGACCAACATATGTTCTCTAGGTTGAGATCTACGGTTATTTGGTAATCTGAGTTTCGATCACATTTTGGTGAACGACTTTATATGCTGCTAAGGTGAGTTTCATTTGCTCCCTTTTTAATTGCTTTTGCACTCTATATTTTTGGGCTGAGAATACATGCACTTTATTTTAAACGCAATGGATACAACTACATACTAAATTCTACACCGAGTTTGAACCGAAAATCCCTTAGCTTTGGTAACTAGTAACTGCCGGTTATAAGAACTGGTGGGCGCGAGTAGTTATATATGGATCCATAGGGCTTGATATCCCCGTTCGAGCTAGAGCACTAGCCTTTTAACGGACGTATGCTATTTGAGAAGCGTACACGTTGGTTTGCGTGTATTATTAAGATGATTATACAAAGGGTACAAATTATATATACGTTAAGTTTAGTTACCAGGGTGCTCAATTTCGTAGAATATTTTGATAAACGTTTCTGGATTGAACAACTGAAATCTTGTGATCCACCTTTATATACAGATTATGCGCAACATTAAAACTATGAACTCACCAACCTTTGTGTTGACACTTGTTAACATGTTTATTCTCAGGTTCCCTAGAAGTCTTCCGCCATTTGCTTATATGTTAGACAAGCTATGTGCATGGAGTCATACATGGCATATTTTTCAAGGAAACGTTGCATTCACCAAATCATCACCATGTATCTTATTTTGACTGCATTATCAACGGAAGTATTATTGTAAATTATTATATTACTGTGATTGTCTATATGTAGAAATCATCAGATGTCGAAAACCTTTGATTTAAATATTCATTTATGGTGTGCCTTTTCAAAAGAATGCAATGTTTACAAAACATATCATATAGAGGTCAAATACCTCGCAATGAAATCGATGAATGACGTGTTGGTCCATATAGATTTGGACGATCGTCACAGTTGGTATCAGAGCGTTGGTCCTAGCGAACTAGGTCTTGCATGAAATGTCCCGTTCTTATTGATTAAAAACGTTCCATATTAATTGATTTCGTTGCGAGGTTTTGACCTCTATATGAGACGTTTTTCAAAGACTGCATTCATTTTAAAATAAACCATAACCTTTATTTCATAAATAAAGGTTTAAAAAACTTTAAGTAGATTATCAAATAATGATAATCTAAAATATCCTGTTTACACACGACCATTACATAATGGTTTACAATACAAATATGTTACATCGAAATCAGTTTCTTGAATGCAGTTTTTACACAATATCATACAAACATGGACTCCAAATCTTGTCCTTATTTTAGTATGCAACAGCGGAAGCTCTTAATATTCACCTGAGAATAAACATGCTTTAAACGTCAACAAAAATATTGGTGAGTTATAGGTTTAACCTATATATATCAAATCGTAACAATAGACCACAAGATTTCATATTTCAATACACATCCCATACATAGAGATAAAAATCATTCATATGGTGAACACCTGGTAACCGACATTAACAAGATGCATATATAAGAATATCCCCATCATTCCGGGACACCCTTCGGATATGATATAAATTTCGAAGTACTAAAGCATCCGGTACTTTGGATGGGGCTTGTTGGGCCCGATAGATCTATCTTTAGGATTCGCGTCAATTAGGGTGTCTGTTCCCTAATTCTTAGATTACCAGACTTAATATAAAGGGGCATATTCGATTTCGATAATTCAACCATAGAATGTAGTTTCACGTACTTGTGTCTATTTTGTAAATTATTTATAAAACCTGCATGTATTCTCATCCCAAAAATATTAGATTTTAAAAGTGGGACTATAACTCACTTTCACAGATTTTTACTTCGTCGGGAAGTAAGACTTGGTCACTGGTTGATTCACGAACCTATAACAATATATACATATATATCAAAGTATGTTCAAAATATATTTACAACACTTTTAATATATTTTGATGTTTTAAGTTTATTAAGTCAGCTGTCCTCGTTAGTAACCTACAACTAGTTGTCCACAATTAGATGTACAGAAATAAATCGATAAATATTATCTTGAATCAATCCACGACCCAGTGTATACGTATCTCAGTATTGATCACAACTCAAACTATATATATTTTGGAATCAACCTCAACCCTGTATAGCTAACTCCAACATTCACATATAGAGTGTCTATGGTTGTTCCGAAATATATATAGATGTGTCGACATGATAGGTCGAAACATTGTATACGTGTCTATGGTATCTCAAGATTACATAATATACAATACAAGTTGATTAAGTTATGGTTGGAATAGATTTGTTACCAATTTTCACGTAGCTAAAATGAGAAAAATTATCCAATCTTGTTTTACCCATAACTTCTTCATTTTAAATCCGTTTTGAGTGAATCCAATTGCTATGGTTTCATATTGAACTCTATTTTATGAATCTAAACAGAAAAAGTATAGGTTTATAGTCGGAAAAATAAGTTACAAGTCGTTTTTGTAAAGGTAGTCATTTCAGTCGAAAGAACGACGTCTAGATGACCATTTTAGAAAACATACTTCCACTTTGAGTTTAACCATAATTTTTGGATAGAGTTTCATGTTCCTAATAAAAATCATCTTCTCAGAATAACAACTTTTAAATCAAAGTTTATCATAGTTTTTAATTAACTAACCCAAAACAGCCCGCGGTGTTACTACGACGGCGTAAATCCGGTTTTACGGTGTTTTTCGTGTTTCCAGGTTTTAAATCATTAAGTTAGCATATCATATAGATATAGAACATGTGTTTAGTTGATTTTAAAAGTCAAGTTAGAAGGATTAACTTTTGTTTGCAAACAAGTTTAGGATTAACTAAACTATGTTCTAGTGATTACAAGTTTAAACCTTCGAATAAGATAGCTTTATATGTATGAATTGAATGATGTTATGAACATCATTACTACCTTAAGTTCCTTGGATAAACCTACTGGAAAAGAGAAAAATGGATCTAGCTTCAATGGATCCTTGGATGGCTCGAAGTTCTTGAAGCAAAATCATGACACGAAAACAAGTTCAAGTAAGATCATCACTTGAAATAAGATTGTTATAGTTATAGAAATTGAACCAAAGTTTGAATATGATTATTACCTTGTATTAGAATGATAACCTACTGTAAGAAACAAAGATTTCTTGAGGTTGGATGATCACCTTACAAGATTGGAAGTGAGCTAGCAAACTTGAAAGTATTCTTGATTTTATGAAACTAGAACTTTTGGAATTTATGAAGAACACTTAGAACTTGAAGATAGAACTTGAGAGAGATCAATTAGATGAAGAAAATTGAAGAATGAAAGTGTTTGTAGGTGTTTTTGGTCGTTGGTGTATGGATTAGATATAAAGGATATGTAATTTTGTTTTCATGTAAATAAGTCATGAATGATTACTCATATTTTTGTAATTTTATGAGATATTTCATGCTAGTTGCCAAATGATGGTTCCCACATGTGTTAGGTGACTCACATGGGCTGCTAAGAGCTGATCATTGGAGTGTATATACCAATAGTACATACATCTAAAAGCTGTGTATTGTACGAGTACGAATACGGGTGCATACGAGTAGAATTGTTGATGAAACTGAACGAGGATGTAATTGTAAGAATTTTTGTTAAGTAGAAGTATTTTGATAAGTGTCTTGAAGTCTTTCAAAAGTGTATGAATACATATTAAAACACTACATGTATATACATTTTAACTGAGTCGTTAAGTCATCGTTAGTCGTTACATGTAAATGTTGTTTTGAAACCTTTAGGTTAACGATCTTGTTGAATGTTGTTAACCCATTGTTTATTATAACAAATGAGATATTAAATTGTTATATTATCATGATATTATGATATATAATATATCTCAGTATGATGTATATACAGTTAAATGTCGTTACAACGATAATCGTTACATATATGTCTCGTTTCGAAATCATTAAGTTAGTAGTCTTATTTTTACATATGTATTTAATTGTTAATACACTTAATAATATATTTAATTATCATTTAACATAATTAACCAAGTGTATCAATATCTTAATATGATTCATATGTACCTAGTAAGACGTTGTTATAACGATAATCGTTATATATATCGTTTTCGAGTTTCTTAAATTAATAGTCTCATTTTTATGTATATAACTCATTGTTAAAATACCTAATGAGATACATACTTATAATAAAAACATGTTAACTATATATATAACCATATATATGTCATCGTATAGTTTTTACAAGTTTTAACGTTCGTGAATCACCGGTCAACTTGGGTGGTCAATTGTCTATATGAAACATATTTCAATTAATCAAGTCTTAACAAGTTTGATTGCTTAACATGTTGGAAACATTTAATCATGTAAATATCAATCTCAATTAATATATATAAACATGGAAAAGTTCGGGTCACTACAGTACCTACCCGTTAAATAAATTTCGTCCCGAAATTTTAAGCTGTTGAAGGTGTTGACGAATCTTCTGGAAATAGATGCGGGTATTTCTTCTTCATCAGATCTTCACGCTCCCAGGTGAACTCGGGTCCTCTACGAGCATTCCATCGAACCTTAACAATTGGTATCTTGTTTTGCTTAAGTCTTTTAACCTCACGATCCATTATTTCGACGGGTTCTTCGATGAATTGAAGTTTTTCGTTGATTTGGATTTCATCTAACGGAATAGTGAGATCTTCTTTAGCAAATCATTTCTTCAAATTCGAGACGTGGAGAGTGTTATGTACAGCCGCGAGTTGTTGAGGTAACTCAAGTCGGTAAGCTACTGGTCCGACACGATCAATAATCTTGAATGGTCCAATATACCTTGGATTTAATTTCCCTCGTTTACCAAATCGAACAACGCCTTTCCAAGGTGCAACTTTAAGCATGACCATCTCTCCAATTTCAAATTCTATATCTTTTCTTTTAATGTCAGCGTAGCTCTTTTGTCGACTTTGGGCGGTTTTCAACCGTTGTTAAATTTGGATGATCTTCTCGGTAGTTTCTTGTATAATCTCCGGACCCGTAATCTGTCTATCCCCCACTTCACTCCAACAAATCGGAGACCTGCACTTTCTACCATAAAGTGCTTCAAACGGCGCCATCTCAATGCTTGAATGGTAGCTGTTGTTGTAGGAAAATTCTGCTAACGGTAGATGTCGATCCCAACTGTTTCCGAAATCAATAACACATGCTCGTAGCATGTCTTCAAGCGTTTGTATCGTCCTTTCGCTCTGCCCATCAGTTTGTGGATGATAGGCAGTACTCATGTCTAGACGAGTTCCTAATGCTTGCTGTAATGTCTGCCAGAATCTTGAAATAAATCTGCCATCCCTATCAGAGATAATAGAGATTGGTATTCCATGTCTGGATACGACTTCCTTCAAATACAGTCGTGCTAACTTCTCTATCTTGTCATCTTCTCTTATTGGCAGGAAGTGTGCTGATTTGGTGAGACGATCAACTATTACCCAAATAGTATCAAAACCACTTGCAGTCCTTGGCAATTTATTGATGAAATCCATGGTAATGTTTTCCCATTTCCATTCTGGGATTTCGGGTTGTTGAAGTAGACCTGATGGTTTCTGATGCTCAGCTTTGACCTTAGAACATGTCAAACATTCTCCTATGTATTTAGCAACATCGGCTTTCATACCCGGCCACCAAAAATGTTTCTTGAGATCCTTGTACATCTTCCCCGTTCCAGGATGTATTGAGTATCTGGTTTTATGAGCTTCTCTAAGTACCATTTCTCTCATATTTCCAAATTTTGGTACCCAAATCCTTTCTGCCCTATACCGGGTTCCGTCTTCCTGAATATTAAGATGCTTCTCCGATCCTTTGGGTATTTCATCCTTTAAATTTCCCTCTTTTAAAACTCCTTGTTGCGCCTCCTTTATTTGAGTAGTAAGGTTATTATGGATCATTATATTCATAGATTTTACTCGAATGGGTTCTCTGTCCTTCCTGCTCAAGGCATCGGCTACCACATTTGCCTTCCCCGGGTGGTAACGAATCTCAAAGTCGTAATCATTCAATAATTCAATCCACCTACGCTGCCTCATATTCAGTTGTTTCTGATTAAATATGTGTTGAAGACTTTTGTGGTCGGTATATATAATACTTTTGACCCCATATAAGTAGTGCCTCCAAGTCTTTAATGCAAAAACAACCGCGCCTAATTCCAAATCATGCGTCGTATAGTTTTGTTCGTGAATCTTCAATTGTCTAGACACATAAGCAATCACCTTCGTTCGTTGCATTAATACACAACCGAGACCTTACTTTGATGCGTCACAATAAATCACAAAATCATCATTCCCTTCAGGCAATGAAAATATAGGTGCCGTAGTTAGCTTTTTCTTCAATAACTGAAACGCTTTCTCTTGTTCATCATTCCATTCAAATTTCTTCCCTTTATGCGTTAATGCAGTCAAGGGTTTTGCTATTCTGGAAAAGTCTTGGATGAACCTTCTGTAGTAACCAGCTAGTCCTAAAAACTGGCGTATGTGTTTCGGAGTTTTCGGGGTTTCCCACTTTTCAACAGTTTCTATCTTTGCCGGATCCACCTTAATACCTTCTTTGTTCACTATGTGACCGAGGAATTGAACTTCTTCCAACCAAAATGCACACTTTGAAAACTTAGCGTACAATTCTTCCTTCCTCAATACTTCTAACACCTTTCTCAAATGTTCACCGTGTTCTTGGTCATTCTTTGAGTAAATAAGTATGTCATCAATGAAAACAATGACAAACTTATCAAGGTATGGTCCACACACTCGGTTCATAAGGTCCATGAACATAGCTGGTGCATTAGTTAAATCAAACGGCATGACCATAAACTCGTAATGACCGTAACGTGTTCTGAAAGCAGTCTTTGGAATATCATCTTCTTTCACCCGCATTTGATGATACCCGGAACGTAAGTCAATCTTTGAATAAACAGACGAGCCTTGTAGTTGATCAAATAAGTCGTCGATTCTCGGTAGTGGGTAGCGGTTCTTGATGGTAAGTTTGTTCAACTCTCGGTAGTCGATACACAACCTGAATGTACCATCTTTCTTCTTGACAAACAAAACAGGAGCTCCCCACGGTGATGTGCTTGGTCGAATGAAACCACGCTCCAAAAGTTCTTGTAATTGGCTTTGCAGTTCTTTCATCTCGCTGGGTGCGAGTCTGTAAGGAGCACGAGCTATTGGTGCAGCTCCTGGTACAAGATCTATTTGAAATTCAACGGATCGATGTGGGGGTAATCCCGGTAATTCTTTCGGAAATACATCGGGAAATTCTTTTGCAATGGGAACATCATTGATGCTCTTTTCTTCAGTTTGTACTTTCTCGACGTGTGCTAGAATAGCATAGCAACCTTTTCTTATTAGTTTTTGTGCCTTCAAATTACTAATAAGATGTAGCTTCGTGTTGCCCTTTTCTCCGTACACCATTAAGGGTTTTCCTTTTTCTCGTATAATGCGAATTGCATTTTTGTAACAAACGATCTCTGCTTTCACTTCTTTCAACCAGTCCATACCGATTA
This sequence comes from Rutidosis leptorrhynchoides, assembly GCF_046630445.1. NCBI lineage: Eukaryota > Viridiplantae > Streptophyta > Magnoliopsida > Asterales > Asteraceae > Rutidosis > Rutidosis leptorrhynchoides. The sequence continues at coordinate 260,709,919 of NC_092339.1, forward strand.
TCACATCAAAACTCCCTAACTCTACTGGTATCAAATCAATCTTAAATGTTTCGCTAACCAGTTTAATTTCTCGATTCCGACATATATTATCTGCTGAAATTAATTTACCATTTGCTAATTTGAGTAAAAATTTACTATCCAAAGGCGTCAATGGACAACTTAATTTAGCACAAAAATCTCTACTCATATAGCTTCTATCCGCACCCGAATCAAATAAAACGTAAGCAGATTTATTGTCAATAAGAAACGTACCCGTAACAAGCTCCGGGTCTTCCTGTGCCTCTGCCGCATTAATATTGAAAACTCTTCCACGGCCTTGTCCATTCGTGTTCTCCTGGTTCGGGCAATTTCTAATAATGTGGCCCGGTTTTCCACATTTATAACAAACTACATTGGCATAACTTGCTCCGACACTACTTGCTCCGCCATTACTCGTTCCGACACCATTTGTTCCTTTCGTTCTATTAACCCCTGGTCCGTAGACCTCACACTTCGCCGCGCTATGACCATTTCTTTTACACTTGTTGCAAAATTTGGTGCAGAACCCCGAGTGATACTTTTCACACCTTTGGCATAGCTGCTTCTGATTGTTGTTGTTGCGGTTATTATTGTTGTTGGGATGATTATTGTAGTTGTTGTTGCTGTTGTTGTTGTTGTTGTTGTTGTTGTTGTTAGGCCGTTTGTTGTAGTTGCGATTGATGTTGCGATTGTTGGGATAATTGTTGCGATTATTGTTGTAATTGTTGTTGTTGTTGTATTGGTGATTCTTATCACCGTTTTCCTCCCACTTTCTTTTGACTTGCTTCACATTGGCCTCTTCAGCAGTTTGTTCTTTAATTCTTTCTTCAATCTGGTTCACTAGTTTGTGAGCCATTCTACATGCCTGTTGTATAGAGGCGGGCTCGTGTGAACTTATATCTTCTTGGATTCTTTCTGGTAATCCTTTCACAAATGCGTCGATCTTCTCTTCCTCATCTTCGAATGCTCCCGGACACAATAGGCACAATTCTGTGAATCGTCTTTCGTACGTGGTAATATCAAATCCTTGGGTTCGTAACCCTCTAAGTTCTGTCTTCAGCTTATTGACCTCGGTTCTGGGACGGTACTTCTCGTTCATCAAGTGCTTGAATGCTGACCACGGTAGTGCGTACGCATCGTCTTGTCCCACTTGCTCTAGATAGGTATTCCACCATGTTAACGCAGAACTTGTGAAGGTATGCGTAGCGTACTTCACTTTGTCCTCTTCAGTACACTTACTTATGGCAAACACCGATTCGACCTTCTCGGTCCACCGTTTCAATCCGATCGGTCCTTCGGTTCCATCAAATTCCAAAGGTTTGCAGGCAGTGAATTCTTTGTAGGTGCATCCTACACGATTTTCTGTACTGCTAGATCCAAGGTTATTGTTGGTATGTAGCGCAGCCTGTACTGCGGCTATGTTTGAAGCTAGAAAAGTACGGAATTCCTCTTCATTCATATTCACGGTGTGTCGAGTAGTCGGTGCCATTTCTTTCAAAATATTCAAATGGAACAAGTTAATCATACAAAATATTAAGAGTAGTTAATAGTATTTCGTAGCATAATATGAACTCATTTATAAAAGCTTTTTCTTCATATTAGCGTTTTATAAGTTTAAATTCGGGTAGTACCTACCCGTTAAGTTCATACTTAGTAGCTAATATACAATTCAACTACTACAATTCTATATGAAAAACTGATTATAATAATATTTCGCGTTCAAACTTTTATACAATATTTTACAACTTACAATACCGCTTATTTTACATAAAGCATGAAATATAGCACGCAATAACTTTGATACAAGATAGTTGTGAAGATAATTCTAGCTAGTACACAAGTCGTTCAGCAAAGGCAATAAAGACACGTAATTCATACGTCCAGAAACAAGTCATGCATTCTGGTTTTACTAGGATTACTTCCCATCCTTGGTCTTGTGGAACATAACCGTTATGGCCGTTGATAAGACAGCGTGTTGTAACGTCGTCAAAAGGACGAGGGTTACGTAATGTCTAACAGTCCCGTAACAATCTAAAAACCTCATTTCTTACCCCAATTACCGACTCCGTCACTTGTGGAAACGTTTTGTTTAATAGTTGTAGCCCGATGTTCTTGTTCTCACTTTGGTGAGAAGCGAACATTACTAATCCGTAAGCATAACATGCTTCTTTATGTTGCATGTTAGCCGCTTTTTCTAAATCACGAAGTCCAATATTCGGATATATTAAGTCAAAATAATTTCTTAACCCGTTGCGTAAAATAGCATTTGGGTTCCCCGCAATATATGCGTCAAAGTAAACACATCGTAACTTATGGGTTTCCCAATGTGATATCCCCCATCTTTCAAACGAAAGTCTCTTATAAACCAAGACATTCTTGGAACGTTCTTCGAATGTCTTACAAACTGATCTCGCCTTAAATAGTTGTGCCGAGGAATTCTGGCCGACTCTAGACAAGATTTCATCAATCATGTCTCCGGGTAGGTCTCTTAAAATATTGGGTTGTCTATCCATTTTGTGTTTTTAAACTGTAAAATAGACAAGAGTTAGATTTATAAAAAAATACTTATTAATACAAGCAATTTTTACATATATCATAAAGCATAAGAACACTATATTACATATATTACACCACACGAATACAACTATCTTATTCCGACTCGCTCGTTTCTTCTTCTTCGGTTTTGGTTCGTTTTGCCAAGTTTTTAGGGATATATGATGTTCCCCTAATACTAACTGTCGTTTTCCACAACGGTTTAGAAAAACCTGGTGGTTTAGAGGTTCCCGGGTCATTGTTACAACTTAAGGACTTCGGGGGTTGACGATACATATAAAGTTCATCGGGGTTGGAATTAGATTTCTCTATTTTTATGCCCTTTCCCTTATTATTTTCTTTTGCCTTTTTAAATTCAGTTGGGGTAATTTCTATAACATCATCGGAATTCTCGTCGGAATCCGATTCATCGGAGAATTGGTAATCCTCCCAATATTTTGCTTCCTTGGCGGAAACACTATTGACCATAATTAACCTTGGTCGGTTGGTTGAGGATTTTCTTTTACTTAACCGTTTTATTATTTCCTCCACCGGTTCTACTTCTTCATCCGGTTCCGATTCTTTTTCCGGTTCCGATTCTTCTTCCGGTTCCGACTCTTCTTCCGGTTCCTCTTCGGGAACTTGTGAATCAGTCCACGAATCATTCCAATTTACATTTGACTCTTCATTATTATTAGGTGAGTCAATGGGACTTGTTCTAGAGGTAGACATCTATCACATAATGTCAAACACGTTAAGAGATTAATATATCACATAATATTCATATGTTAAAAATATATAGTTTTCAACAAAAATGTTAAGCAATCATTTTTAAAGAAAACACGGTCGAAGTCCAGACTCACTAATGCATCCTAACAAACTCGATAAGACACACTAATGCAAATTTTCTGGTTCTCTAAGACCAACGCTCGGATACCAACTGAAATGTCCCGTTCTTATTGATTAAAAACGTTCCATATTAATTGATTTCGTTGCGAGGTTTTGACCTCTATATGAGACGTTTTTCAAAGACTGCATTCATTTTAAAACAAACCATAACCTTTATTTCATAAATAAAGGTTTAAAAAAACTTTAAGTAGATTATCAAATAATGATAATCTAAAATATCCTGTTTACACACGACCATTACATAATGGTTTACAATACAAATATGTTACATCGAAATCAGTTTCTTGAATGCAGTTTTTACACAATATCATACAAACATGGACTCCAAATCTTGTCCTTATTTTAGTATGCCACAGCGGAAGCTCTTAATATTCACCTGAGAATAAACATGCTTTAAACGTCAACAAAAATGTTGGTGAGTTATAGGTTTAACCTATATATATCAAATCGTAACAATAGACCACAAGATTTCATATTTCAATACACATCCCATACATAGAGAAAAAAATCATTCATATGGTGAACACTTGGTAACCGACATTAACAAGATGCATATATAAGAATATCCTCATCATTCCGGGACACCCTTCGGATATGATATAAATTTCGAAGTACTAAAGCATCCGGTACTTTGGATGGGGCTTGTTGGGCCCGATAGATCTATCTTTAGGATTCGCGTCAATTAGGGTGTCTGTTCCCTAATTCTTAGATTACCAGACTTAATATAAAGGGGCATATTCGATTTCGATAATTCAACCATAGAATGTAGTTTCACGTACTTGTGTCTATTTTGTAAATCATTTATAAAACCTGCATGTATTCCCATCCCAAAAATATTAGATTTTAAAAGTGGGACTATAACTCACTTTCACAGATTTTTACTTCGTCGGGAAGTAAGACTTGGCCACTGGTTGATTCACGAACCTATAACAATATATACATATATATCAAAGTATGTTCAAAATATATTTACAACACTTTTAATATATTTTGATGTTTTAAGTTTATTAAGTCAGCTGTCCTCGTTAGTAACCTACAACTAGTTGTCCACAATTAGATGTACAGAAATAAATCGATAAATATTATCTTGAATCAATCCACGACCCAGTGTATACGTATCTCAGTATTGATCACAACTCAAACTATATATATTTTGGAATCAACCTCAACCCTGTATAGCTAACTCCAACATTCACATATAGAGTGTCTATGGTTGTTCCGAAATATATATAGATGTGTCGACATGATAGGTCGAAACATTGTATACGTGTCTATGGTATCTCAAGATTACATAATATACAATACAAGTTGATTAAGTTATGGTTGGAATAGATTTGTTACCAATTTTCACGTAGCTAAAATGAGAAAAATTATCCAATCTTGTTTTACCCATAACTTCTTCATTTTAAATCCGTTTTGAGTGAATCCAATTGCTATGGTTTCATATTGAACTCTATTTTATGAATCTAAACAGAAAAAGTATAGGTTTATAGTCAGAAAAATAAGTTACAAGTCGTTTTTTTAAAGGTAGTCATTTCAGTCGAAAGAACGACGTCTAGATGACCATTTTAGAAAACATACTTCCACTTTGAGTTTAACCATAATTTTTGGATAGAGTTTCATGTTCCTAATAAAAATCATCTTCTCAGAATAACAACTTTTAAATCAAAGTTTATCATAGTTTTTAATTAACTAACCCAAAACAGCCCGCGGTGTTACTACGACGGCGTAAATCCGGTTTTACGGTGTTTTTCGTGTTTCCAGGTTTTAAATCATTAAGTTAGCATATCATATAGATATAGAACATGTGTTTAGTTGATTTTAAAAGTCAAGTTAGAAGGATTAACTTTTGTTTGCGAACAAGTTTAGGATTAACTAAACTATGTTCTAGTGATTACAAGTTTAAACCTTCGAATAAGATAGCTTTATATGTATGAATTGAATGATGTTATGAATATCATTACTACCTTAAGTTCCTTGGATAAACCTACTGGAAAAGAGAAAAATGGATCTAGCTTCAATGGATCCTTGGATGGCTCGAAGTTCTTGAAGCAAAATCATGACACGAAAACAAGTTCAAGTAAGATCATCACTTGAAATAAGATTGTTATAGTTATAGAAATTGAACCAAAGTTTGAATATGATTATTACCTTGTATTAGAATGATAACCTACTGTAAGAAACAAAGATTTCTTGAGGTTGGATGATCACCTTACAAGATTGGAAGTGAGCTAGCAAACTTGAAAGTATTCTTGATTTTATGAAACTAGAACTTTTGGAATTTATGAAGAACACTTAGAACTTGAAGATAGAACTTGAGAGAGATCAATTAGATGAAGAAAATTGAAGAATTAAAGTGTTTGTAGGTGTTTTTGGTCATTGGTGTATGGATTAGATATAAAGGATATGTAATTTTGTTTTCATGTAAATAAGTCATGAATGATTACTCATATTTTTGTAATTTTATGAGATATTTCATGCTAGTTGCCAAATGATGGTTCCCACATGTGTTAGGTGACTCAAATGGGCTGCTAAGAGCTGATCATTGGAGTGTATATACCAATAGTACATACATCTAAAAGCTGTGTATTGTACGAGTACGAATACGGGTGCATACGAGTAGAATTGTTGATGAAACTGAACGAGGATGTAATTGTAAGCATTTTTGTTAAGTAGAAGTATTTTGATAAGTGTCTTGAAGTCTTTCAAAAGTGTATGAATACATATTAAAACACTACATGTATATACATTTTAACTGAGTCGTTAAGTCATCGTTAGTCGTTACATGTAAATGTTGTTTTGAAACCTTTAGGTTAACGATCTTGTTGAATGTTGTTAACCCATTGTTTATTATAACAAATGAGATATTAAATTGTTATATTATCATGATATTATGATATATAATATATCTCAGTATGATGTATATACAGTTAAATGTCGTTACAACGATAATCGTTACATATATGTCTCGTTTCGAAATCATTAAGTTAGTAGTCTTATTTTTACATATGTATTTAATTGTTAATACACTTAATAATATATTTAATTATCATTTAACATAATTAACCAAGTGTATCAATATCTTAATATGATTCATATGTACCTAGTAAGACGTTGTTATAACGATAATCGTTATATATATCGTTTTCGAGTTTCTTAAATTAATAGTCTCATTTTTATGTATATAACTCATTGTTAAAATACCTAATGAGATACATACTTATAATAAAAACATGTTAACTATATATATAACCATATATATGTCATCGTATAGTTTTTACAAGTTTTAACGTTCGTGAATCACCGGTCAACTTGGGTGGTCAATTGTCTATATGAAACATATTTCAATTAATCAAGTCTTAACAAGTTTGATTGCTTAACATGTTGGAAACATTTAATCATGTAAATATCAATCTTAATTAATATATATAAACATGGAAAAGTTCGGGTCACTACATTGCATGAGTGTGTCTAACTGATAGTTGTTAGGATGCATTAGTAAGTCTGGACTTCGACCGTGTCTGCATGTCAAAAGTTTTGCTTATCATTTTTTGTCGGAAATTATCTGCTTATCATTCCTAGTCTAGACACGTTTTACTGCATTGATTGCATGAATAGTGTATAGACAAAATTCATATCTTAGCGTATCTGTTATTGTAAACTTTTCCTGACATCTTCCGAAAATTTCTCCGTGATTTATGGAATTTGGTATTATATATACATATGTAAATTATGTATTGAAGAATACCAAACTAAATTCTATAATCTAATTCATATCAAAAATCATCTCCCTAATTATACAAGATGGATCCCGTATCTAGTTCAAATTCCTTAAACTCTGACAGCTATTCCGATATGGATATTCACCTGAATTCCGAAGACAGTGTAACCGGAATGGATCAACCAATTAGCCATCATCTATTCTGGATGAATTAGGGATGGGTTCGTAGCCTGCTTAATTATTGGAGACAAGAAGAAGGCGATCCCTTCCATCCACCACATTGCCCTCTTGGCGAAGAACCTGAAGCACTTACCGGCGAACCTGTTTGTAATACCATTTTCTCTCTCATCTCCATAATATCTCGTCATGATCATATACTCTCTCAAATTCTGGATCTTATTCATCCGCTAGTCCGAACCGCCAATCATCCAGGTGTAGTAGAAGAAGTCAGCGAGCTTCGCGCTAGGGTAGTGGCTTTGGAGAATACGGTGCAAAGGTTACAAGCACCAGCAGCATCACCGGCATCAACAGTACCACCGACAACAACACCAATAGTACCATTACCACCACCAATAACATCCGCATCGCAAACCTCAACTTCACAATCTGTCCCACGAGCATCAACGTCATACGCACCATAGTTATCAAGAAAATACCAGCAACAATAACCGATGAAGTATTAACTCATTTCCCCTGAAGAAATTTTATGTATATTTAATATATATGAATTTTGAAATCAAAATAAATCTTTTCGTACTAAGCTATTACGTGTGAATCTTAACTGGTAGGTACTACTCGGTTAGTTCATATTACTAATATGCAATGATGTACTTCCTTCCTTAACAACTTAACCATTGTTAACTACAATCTCTGTTTCAACCCAATGAATTCTATTTCATAATAAACTAAGTGTATTATTCAATTACATAATTGATTTTACATTTTCATTTTCGATGTACTCGAAACTTTCCAGAAAACATCATCTGTGCCTTGTAAGGTTCACAAAGATTCCACAAGCATCAACATCCTTCACCGAGAAATAAGAATAAATAATGAAGTATCGATTACATTAGCGAAATACTCCGCAAAGATTATGTAATCTTTAATGTTTTAGAGATTAATCATTTCTAAGTCAAGTCGAAAATCAAATGAGCTTAATATGATATTAACTCATTAAATCTGTATTAGATTTGAAAAAAATATACATACATATATTTTCATAAAGACGGTAATAAAAATTCTTTTGTACAAAGTATTAATTGTGAAATCTTTAACGGGTAGGTACTACTCGAGAAATATTTAAGTTCACAATTAATATGTTACACTGTACATTCTTCAATTTTGATTCAAAAATCATTAACTATACTCACTATCTTCACAATGATACACAATTATTTCATACAAATTCAATCACATATTCTGATATCAACGGATCAGAATCCAAGCCATAACTCTGAACCGGTGACATCATTCTTAGATCTCTACATCTTTCAAAGCTATACTTTGACTTCAAAACTATGCAAGACCCTTTAGCATTTTTTTTACCGAAAATAACCTTGTAATTCCTTTTCAAAGTATCCAGTATTATCAACCATTCAACCAGTCAACGACGACCTTTCAGACTTGTAACTTTAGCATATATGTTTTTGTTACTGGGGAACCTTTCATGTTCCACCACATTAGCAGTAAATTTACCAACAACTTCATTGATCTTTGACCTTTCGAAAAATCCTTATACTCATTGAAACTGAAAGGACCCGTTCATATACATTATAAATGATTCACAATAGTTAATTACATTGCGAGGTATTTGACCTCTATATGTTACATTTTACAAACATTGCATTCGTTTTTAAAAGACAAACTTTCTTTACATTGAAAATTGACAGGCATGCATACCATTTCATAATATCCACTATCCAACTATAAATTGATTTAATAATAATCTTTGATGAACTCAATGACTCGAATGCAACGTTCTTCGAAATATGCTATGAAAGACTCCAAGTAATATCTTTAAAATGAGCAAATGCGCAGCGGAAGATTTCTTTAACACCTGAGAATAAACATGCTTTAAAGTGTCAACCAAAAGGTTGGTGAGTTCATTAGTTTATCATAATCATTTATTTTTATCATTTTAATAGACCACAAGAATTTCATTCCCAGTTCTCATAAATATACGTCCCATGCATAGAGACAAAAATAATCATTCATATGGTGAACACCTGGTAACCGACATTAACTAGATACATAAAAGAATATCCCCTATCATTCCGGGATCCTCCTTCGGACATGATATAAATTTCGAAGTACTAAAGCATCCGGTACTTTGGATGGGGTTTGTTAGGCCCAATAGATCTATCTTTAGGATTCGCGTCAATTAGGGTGTCTGTTCCCTAATTCTTAGATTACCAGACTTTAATAAAAAGGGGCATATTCGATTTTGATAATTCAACCATAGAATGTAGTTTTAATTACTTGTGTCTATTTCGTCAAACATTTATAAAAGCGCATGTATTCTCAGTCCCAAAAATATAAAGGGTAAAAAAGTAAATGAAACTCACCATACTGTATTTCGTAGTAAAAATACATATAACGTCATTGAACAAGTGCAAGGTTGGCCTCGGATTCACGAACCTAAATTAATTATATATAATTATGTGTTGGTCAATATTTGTCTAACAAATTAGGTCAAGTCATAGTGTACCACAATCCTAATGCTCGAGACTAATATGCAAAAGTCAACAAAAGTAAATTTGACTCAAAATAATTTCCAAAAATCTATACATGATTAATATATAGTTTAAATATCGTCGTTTTATATTTTTAAATATTTTTAAAAGATTTATTAGAGTAATAATATAATTTATTTATTAATAAATAAAATTTTATATTAAATTTATGTAATAAAATATACTTTTATATATATTAAGTAATAAAATTTATAGGGTTCATTTAGTATCATAAAGATAATATGATAGGTATTATTAAAGTAAGTTATTACACGTAGTAAAATATGTTTGTATCACATATTTATTTGATAAAATAATATCTATAATGATAGTAAGTAAAAGTTGTATTATTTTGTAATAATAATAATTATTATAAAAAATATCAATATTTATAATTACTAAGATGACATTATGATAAAATGATAATTCTAATTATGATAACTTTAATATTTACGATAATTTTTATAATTATCTTTAAAATAATAATTCTATTTAAAATAATAATAATAATGATATTTTATAGTAACAATGACATTTCTTTTAAAATGATAATTTTTGTTAAAATGATAGTTTTAATACTAACGATACTTTTAATAATAATAGTAATGATAAAAATAATAAGAACGATAATTTTACCTAAATCAATATCTTATAATATTTTAATTTCATCATGATACTCTTACTCATTATTTCCTAATCGTTTCATTTAATAGCTTTTAATCGTCTTTTATATCGTGTTTATAATAATGATAATAATAGTAATCAAAATAATTAGGTGTTACCAATATTTGTTTTAATTACACTTATATTAATAATGATAGTTACTATAACATTATTAACGATAATACTAATAATTATCTTAATGATAATATAGTAATAATAATAATAATAACAATAACAATAACCATTTTTAAATAATGATATATATATATTAATAATGATAATAATAATAATAATACTAATAATAATAATAATAATAATTGGATAATAATAATAATAATAATAATAATACTTATAACTTTAACGATAATAACGATAGTAATAATAAAAAAAAATAACAATTTTTAATGATAAATCCCTTTTATTGATAAAGATAATAATAATGATAATAATAAGATAAAACTAGAACGAAGATAAAAAAATGACGATAATAATAATCATTTTTAATAAAAATATCGAAAATTCAATTGATTATAACTTCTAATCCGTTCATCAAAACCATTCGATATCTAAAGGAAAAGTTCTTAATTTTTCGCTAGCTTTCCAAGGAAATGCATATCTTATACCTTATCTCAACCGCAAGTGTAACTAATTCAATATTCAACCTAACCTGTCTAAGGGCAATATCAAAAATACAAGCATGCATAATCCTAAATACTCGAGCACTAGTCAGGGATACACTATTAGTATGTAAAAGTTAAATTATGAGTACTCACGTATCAATATTGAGATTTAATATTGCAGGAAAGGTACGTAGACGCAACGGAAATGATAAACACTATATTGACCTCATGAGCATACCCATGAACCATACTCAATCACCTCCATAGCTATAACCCATAATTTCCTTAATCCTATCCTACTCGAAAAACAATTTCGAAATCACTCGGACAGCAATCCGTCGTAATATTTTATGTATACTAATAATATCTTGAAATAATACAGAGTAAATATATATGTACATCGATTGAGAGAGTTTAGAGAAAAATATTTTCAAATTTCTATGAAATAATGAAACCTATTGAATTCTATTTATAATAGATTTTTGAATTATTAAAGTGAATTATTAAAGTATAAATTATTTAAGCGAATTATTAAAGTATGAATTATTAAAGTGAATTATTAAAGTATGAATTATTAAAGTGAATTATTAAAGTATGAATTATTAAAGTGAATAATTAAAGTTAAAGTAAAGTAAAAATAAAGTAAAGGTAAAGTTTAAGTATAGTAAAAGTATAAAATTATGTACGTATAATACGCGTATAAATATATATAATATTAATTTAAATTATTATATATATTTAATAAAATAAAATATAAATATCGTTATCTTTATCATACTAGTTAAGTAATGGATTGTAAAAAGTGATTCTAGATATTTATAAAAGTTATATACGTTTTAATAATAAAGTTCTTTTTAAATTGAAAACGTTTTTATACGTTTGAAACTAAATAGATCAATCGAGTCTTTATGAGATTCAATCTTCCACTATCCTTTGTCTAGTTCTCAATGATTGACAATTTATTCTTATTTATAAATCACTTTACCATTTTTCGAATATTGTTAAAATGGAAAGATTTCTCAAATCAACGTGGGCCTTTCAACAGAGACTTGTAATCATAATTCAATATATCTGATAATTCAATCATTTGATCTTATCTTCTAATTCCATTGATAAACATTTTGAAACAGATACAATCATATAAAGTATTTAATCTAATATTTTGTTTACGTTTCAAGTTATAATATATATACACATATACATATATAATCATATTCGTTTAATGGTTCGTGAATCGTTGGAACTTGGTCGAGGTTGAATGAATGTATGAACATAGTTTAAAATTCTTGCAATTTAACTTAACAAATATTGCTTATCGTGTCGGAAACATATAAAGATTAAAGTTTAAATTTGGTTGGAAATTTCCGGGTTGTCACAGTACCTACCCGTTAAAGAAATTTCGTCCCGAAATTTGAGTGGAAAGGTCGTGAATGATAATAAGTATGTTTTCATGATGCATACGGGCTGAAAATTAGAGTTTTCTCATCAGCGAATAATTTGGATAAACAATCCATTTATATGAAGAGTACGAATAAAGCTAACATAGAAGAGTGAAATGAGTAAGTGTAGATTCATCTTATCATTTGACGTAGATATGATTGATTCCCAGATTTCAAGGGATTTGAAGAAAATCTTCTTAATAAGATTTGACTCTCCGGTAATCAAGGAAATTAGGATCCGCTTTAAATGCGATCGTCCATTTTAATTGTTCTGTCGGAGATTTTCTTATAAATTCACCTCCTTCGTTTCCTTACAACTCACACCTTCTGTTGATGCATTTTATGCAACTCCCTAGACATCTACCCACGTCCATTGCAGGTACAACAGTTTACAGGCCACCATGATTGCTCGTTATTATCCTATCCATGTTTGTATGTGGTTACAGGAACTGCAGGAACGAGATTTAGATGTTTAACTATGTTAGACTTAGTCAGACGTACGAGTGAAGCCTCACTAGTACGGCTGACAGGCTCATACGCACGATTGATGCTGAGCTAAGTCACAATTACAACCTAAATGAGAAGACACGAGTGAGTGATCACCCGTACGGCTGATGAAGCCAACTCGTACGTGTGATGAATGAATCGCATGGGTGAGTCAACAGCAGGGGTATATAAAGTCTTATGTTCTTCATTTTAGGTTAAGCCTCTCATTTGTTACACACACTCAGATCTAGTGAGCTCCTCCGATTCTCTCTCAGTCCAAATCACCTAGGTGGTGAATAATAGCTCTAGGTGTTGATCTAATCACACTTGATTTAGTTGTGGTTTGACTAAATTAATCAAAAAAAAAAACTTAACCTATTCACTAGAGGGTTTGATTCACTTATTCCGCCATTGTGTGAGTTAAATCTGTTGATTTCTAAGTTCCTAGTCATGTTTCATCACCTTCTATTCTTTCCCCCTCAACTCATATTTTAAAGTATTCATCAATATGCTCCATCCAGTTCTGATTCTCGATATACTTCTAACTTTCATATCGGTCATTCTTCTTTTTCATCTACCGCCGGAAGAATCTATTTACTTCTACTATACTCTTGGGTTTATAGTGTTTCTAGTTCTCCCGTGTCTTTATATTGCTATATGCATCGATATATATGATTTATAATTTCTGGTTTGTCGTTTATATTTGAAAGTCTCTGCTTCTGTCTTCTATAATCATTATCATTCACAGTTAATGCTCTCTTTTATTTGCTGCAATTTATACCCCAATTTCTATTTTGAAGTTTTGTCCTTTCGTTTCTTCTTCTTGCGATTAAGCACCACTTGTAATGGTCCAGAATTCACAGATATGAATTTCAGAATGAACATTGTTAATGTTCTAGGAAGGAAATTGTGATGGCACGATCTTGACTTGTCAAATTACTAGAATACCTTGGAAAAGGCCGAATCATCAAGAAATATTTTCTTGATATTTTAGAGGTTAAATAGAATACAAGAGTCGTATAACATTGCACATGATGATGTTATGATCTGTGAATCATCACGTTCCATTTAAAAACTCAGCATGACTTACTGTAATATAATCACATTGATCAAGTGTCATTATATTATACTAATTCATGCTTTAGTTCCCAACATTACTTCAAAATATTCCTATTTTAAACTTGAATGTTTCAGAATTTAGAAACTAAAATAGTTTCTTTTATGATGTAATACAGATAGCGCGAAGAGGTAAATGATTTCAAATAAGAAAAATTAAGAAAATATCTTCAGAAATATGGAGGATATTTATAATGAAAGATATGATGATATTTTAGAATTTCTAATATCAGAGGATGATGAAGAATATTGTCCGCAGGGGTTTAGAGTCAGGAGCAAGGTATTCGCTAATGACTTCAGCAGGTACTGAATCATTTGGATCCTTTCAAGTCAGGTCCAGTCTTTGTAATTTGTCCACAGCCTCCTTCCTACTTTGCTCAATCCGTTTTCCAGTTCCAAAACTTCTCTTTTTCTGTGCTTTTCCAGCACACTTCATCATTATAATCCAGCTTTTATCGTTTAAAGTCGTTTATAGTTTTCTCTGCTTCATCAACATTTTTTTTTCTTCCATTTTTGGAGAACCAATTCGTAGTTCGGAGTGTTTTTCAGAAACTTCACATTCAAATTAAGTCCAGAAGATAGACGTTATATATACACATATAACTGTTGGCATAAACATCCTGCGAGATTTCAAAATACTGATTGCTAATTCCCAATGATTCGTATGGCAATTCTCATTACAAGATGCGAATGAGTAAATGATGGGGTTTCAATGAATAATTATAATGACTTTTTGGAGAGGCTAAAGTCAAAGGGTAATGAAGTTTTTGGTACATCTGCTAATAATGTGGTGGAATGTAAAAGGTTCCCTGGTAACGATGGTGTATATCTCAAGGTTATAATAAGGTTACTCTGACTAAAAAGTTGAAGTTAACTTGCTGGAGCTGTGACAAAACTGGCTACTTTGAATAGGAGTCGCAAAGTTATTTTTGCTAATAAATGCTAAAGAATCTGACGCGGATACGTTGTTTAAACTTTTACTTTGGTTTCAAGAGTTTTTCGGGTACATAACTGTGGGTAACATGTGGTTGGATCATCATCTCGATTACTCATCATTCGAAGTGTCTTCAGAAATTTTCAAAGGGTTTGAACACAGATTGTAATCGTTAACATACATTTGATGTTCTAACACAGTTTTGAAGTCAAAATATAGCTTGTGAAAGATGTAAGGATCTAAGAGTGATGATTTTGGTCTTATCTCAAGTTGAATTTTGAGATTTCAAAATCAGAATATGTAATTAAATTTTGAATGAGTATGGTTGTTTTGATTTCTATAAAAGAATGTATATTATTGTGAAAGTAGGGAGTATAATGGATGATTTGCTGAATCAGATTCGAAGAATGTAACATATTAATTGTGAATTTATATATCTCTCGGGTATTACCTACCCGTTAAAAAAAAATTTCACAATTAATATTTTTTACAAAAGAATTTTATTACAGTCTTTATGAAAATATATATATGTATATTTTCTTCAGATGTAATATAGATTTAATGAGTTAATGTTAAATTAAACTCATTTGATTTACGGTTGAAACTAGAATTGAATAATCCCTAAAGGCTTTAAAAAGTACATAACTTTTACGCAGTATTTCTTTAATGACATTGAAATTATGAATCAATACTTCATTATTTGTTGATGTATGATGTTCGGTTCGTGGAATTCTTGTGAATTTCGTAAAGTACGAATGATGTTATCTGAAAAGTTTCGAGTACATCGATGATGAAAGTGTACAATCAAATATATACTTGATTTATTATGAATTGGAATTTGTTGAATGGCGACAGAGATTGTAGTTAACGCTGGTTAAGTTGCGGCCGAAGGACGTACATTATTGCATATTTGTAATATGAATTAACCGAGTAGTTAAGATTCACACACAATAGCTTAGCACGGAAAGATTTATTTCAAAATATATATATATATATATATATATATATATATATATATATATATATATATATATATATATATATATATATATATATACATATAATTTCTTCAGAGGGAATGAGTTAATTCTTCATAACTCGTTGATACAATATACACGTTATTGATTCGTAATGATGTCCACAGTGATTCTTGAATTGACGGAGTTTGTGATGTTATCGGTGTTGTTGATTCGGATGTTGACTGTACTGACGATGCTGGTAACGCTAACGGTACTGTTGATGCTGTTGGTAAAGCAAGTTTAGCTTGTTAATCACACACCATTTTTGTCAGGGTTTCTACTCTTCCTTCTATCATTTTGATTCGTTTAACTGATTTATGGTTAGGGCTAGATTAGATAATCTCTAAGACTTTAGAGATTACAAAATCGCCGCGGAATGTTTTTCCAATGAAGTTATGAATTAATACTTCGTCAGTTATTGTTGTTGGTACTCCTTGGTATCTATGGTGCGTATGACGTTGATGCTCATGGGACAGATTGTGAAGTTGAGGTTTACGACGCGGTTGTGGTTGGAGGTGGTAATGGTACTGTTGGCGTTGATGATGGTGGTACTGGTTATGCTGCTGGTGCTGCTGCTGGTGTTTGTAATCTTTGCACCATATTCTCCAAAGCCACTACCCGAGCGCGAAGCTCGTTGACTTCTTCTATTATACCGGGGTGATTGTCGGTTCGGACGAGCGGATAAATATAATCTAGAATTTGATGTAGTATATAATCATGACGAGATACTCTGAAAATGAGAGAGAAAATGGTGTTTCGGATTGGTTCGCCGGTAAGTGCTTCAGGTTCTTCGTTAAGAGGGTAATGAGGTGGATGGAAGGGATCACCTTCTTCTTGTCTCCAATGATTGAGGAGGCTACAAACCCATCCCCAATTCATCCAGAATAGATGATGGCTGATTGGTTGATCCATTCCGGTCACACTGCTTTCAGAGCTGGAGTGAGATTCCATTTCGGAATCCGAGGAACTTGAATTAATGATGAATTCCATTTCGTACGATTGAATAAGGATTTTTTTTGATATGAAATGATTTTCGGTTATCGGATGGTATTCTAATTACATAGAATATCCATAGATATAGAACAAAAGATTTCGTAGATTACGGAGGAATTTACGGGATATGTCAGGTAAAGTTTAAAGTAACAGATACGATAAGATATGATTTAGCAGATACGCTAAGATATGAATTTTGTCTATACACTACTCATGCAATTAATGTAGCAAGACGTGTCTAAACTAGTAATGATAAGCAGGTAATTTCCTAAGAATGATAAGCAGATGATTTCCGACTAAAAATGATAAGCAAAACTTTTGACATGCAGACACGGTCGAAGTCCAGACTCACTAATGCATCCTAACGACTTATCAGTTAGACACACTAATGTAGACATGGTTCGCTAAGACCACCGCTCTGATACCAACTGAAAGGACCCGTTCATATACATTATAAACGATTCACAATAGTTGATTACATTGCGAGGTATTTGACCTCTATATGATACATTTTACAAACATTGCATTCGTTTTTAAAAGACAAACTTTCTTTACATTGAAAATTGACAGGCATGCATACCATTTCATAATATTCACTATCCAACTATAAATTGATTTAATAATAATCTTTGATGAACTCAATGACTCGAATGCAACGTTATTCGAAATATGCTATGAAAGACTCCAAGTAATATCTTTAAAATGAGCAAATGCACAGCGGAAGATTTCTTTAACACCTGAGAATAAACATGCTTTAAAGTGTCAACCAAAAGGTTGGTGAGTTCATTAGTTTATCATAATCATTTATTTTCATCATTTTAATAGACCACAAGAATTTCATTCCCAGTTCTCATAAATATACGTCCCATGCATAGAGACAAAAATAATCATTCATATGGTGAACACCTGGTAACCGACATTAACTAGATACATATAAGAATATCCCCTATCATTCCGGGATCCTCCTTCGGACATGATATAAATTTCGAAGTACTAAAGCATCCGGTAGTTTGGATGGGGTTTGTTAGGCCCAATAGATCTATCTTTAGGATTCGCGTCAATTAGGGTGTATGTTCCCTAATTCTTAGATTACCAGACTTTAATAAAAAGGGGCATATTCGATTTTGATAATTCAACCATAGAATGTAGTTTCAATTACTTGTGTCCATTTCGTCAAACATTTATAAAAGCGCATGTATTCTCAGTCCCAAAAATATAAAGGGTAAAAAGGCAAATGAAACTCACCATACTGTATTTCGTAGTAAAAATACATATAACGTCATTGAACAAGTGCAAGGTTGGCCTCGGATTCACGAACCTAAATTAATTATATATAATTATGTGTTGGTCAATATTTGTCTAACAAATTAGGTCAAGTCATAGTGTACCACAATCCTAATGCTCGAGACTAATATGCAAAAGTCAACAAAAGTAAATTTGACTCAAAATAATTTCCAAAAATCTATACATGATTAATATATACTTTAATTATCGTCGTTTTATATTTTTAAATATTTTTAAAAGATTTATTAGAGTAATAATATAATTTATTTATTAATAAATAAAATTTTATATTAAATTTATGTAATAAAATATACTTTTATATATATTAAGTAATAAAATTTATAGGGTTAATTTAGTATCATAAAGATAATATGATAGGTATTATTAAAGTAAGTTATTACACGTAGTAAAATATGTTTGTATCACATATTTATTTGATAAAATAATATCTATAATGATAGTAAGTAAAAGTTGTATTATTTTGTAATAATAATTATTATTATAAAAAATATCAATATTTATAATTACTAAGATGACATTATGATAAAACGATAATTCTAATTATGATAACTTTAATATTTACGATAATTTTTAATATTATCTTTAAAATAATAATTCTATTTAAAATAATAATAATAATGATATTTTATAGTAACAATGACATTTCTATTAAAATGATAATTTTTGTTAAAATGATAGTTTTAATACTAACGATACTTTTAATAATAATAGTAATGATAAAAATAATAAGAACGATAATTTTACCTAAATCAATATCTTATAATATTTTAATTTCATCATGATACTCTTACTCATTATTTCCTAATCGTTTCGTTTAATAGCTTTTAATCGTCTTTTATATCGTGTTTATAATAATGATAATAATAGTAATCAAAATAATTAGGTGTTACCAATATTTGTTTTAATTACACTTATATTAATAATGATAGTTACTATAACATTATTAACGATAATACTAATAATTATCTTAATGATAATATAGTAATAATAATAATAATAATAATAACAATAACAATAACCATTTTTAAATAATGATATATATATTAATAATGATAATAATAATAATAATAATACTAATAATAATAATAATAATAATAATAATTGGATAATAATAATAATACTAATTATAACTTTAACGATAATAACGATAGTAATAATAAAAAAATAACAATTTTTAATGATAAATCCCTTTTATTGATAAAGATAATAATAATGATAATAATAAGATAAAACTAGAACGACGATAAAAAAATGACGATAATAATAATCATTTTTAATAAAAATATCGAAAATTCAATTGATTATAACTTCTAATCCGTTCATCAAAACCATTCGATATCTAAAGGAAAAGTTCTTAATTTTTCGCTAGCTTTCCAAGGACATGCATATCTTATACCTTATCTCAACCGCAAGTGTAACTAATTCAATATTCAACCTAACCTGTCTAAGGGCAATATCAAAAATACAAGCATGCATAATCCTAAATACTCGAGCACTAGTCAGGGATACACTATTAGTATGTAAAAGTTAAATTATGAGTACTCACGTATCAATATTGAGATTCAATATTGCAGGAAAGGTACGTAGACGCAACGGAAATGATAAACACTATATTGACCTCACGAGCATACCCATGAACCATACTCAATCACCTCCATAGCTATAACCCATAATTTCCTTAATCCTATCCTACTCGAAAAACAATTTCGAAATCACTCGGACAGCACTCCGTCATAATATTTTATGTATACTAATAATATCTTGAAATAATACGGAGTAAATATATATGTACATCGATTGAGAGAGTTTAGAGAAAAATATTTTCAAGTTTCTATGAAATAATGAAACCTATTGAATTCTATTTATAATAGATTTTTGAATTATTAAAGTGAATTATTAAAGTATAAATTATTAAAGCGAATTATTAAAGTATGAATTATTAAAGTGAATTATTAAAGTATGAATTATTAAAGTGAATTATTAAAGTATGAATTATTAAAGTGAATTATTAAAGTTAAAATAAAGTAAAAATAAAGTAAAGGTAAAGTTTAAGTATAGTAAACGTATAAAATTATGTACGTATAATACGCGTATAAATATATATAATATTAATTTAAATTGTTATATATATTTAATAAAATAAAATATAAATATCGTTATCTTTATCATACTAGTTAAGTAATTGGTTGTAAAAAGTGATTCTAGATATTTATAAAAGTTATATACGTTTTAATAATAAAGTTCTTTTTAAATTGAAAACGTTTTTGTACGTTTGAAACTAAATAGATCAATCGAGTCTTTATGAGATTCAATCTTCCACTATCCTTTGTCTAGTTCTCAATGATTGACAATTTATTCTTATTTATAAATCACTTTACCATTTTTCGAATATTGTTAAAATGGAAAGATTTCTCAAATCAACGTGGGCCTTTCAACGGAGACTTGTAATCATAATTCAATATATCTGATAATTCAATCATTTGATCTTATCTTCTAATTCCATTTATAAACATTTTGAAACAGATACAATCATATAAAGTATTTAATCTAATATTTTGTTTACGTTTCAAGTTATAATATATATACACATATACATATATAATCATATTCGTTTAATGGTTCTTGAATCGTTGGAACTTGGTCGAGGTTGAATGAATGTTTGAACATAGTCTAAAATTCTTGCAATTTAACTTAACAAATATTGCTTATCGTGTCGGAAACATATAAAGATTAAAGTTTAAATTTGGTTGGAAATTTCCGGGTTGTCACAGTACCTACCCGTTAAAGAAATTTCGTCCCGAAATTTGAGTGGAAAGGTCGTGAATGATAATAAGTATGTTTTCATGATGCATACGGGCTGAAAATTAGAGTTTTCTCATCAGCGAATAATTTGAATAAACAATCCATTTATATGAAGAGTACGAATGAAGCTAACATAGAAGAGTGAAATGAGTAAGTGTAGATTCATCTTATCATTTGACGTAGATATGATTGATTCCCAGATTTCAAGGGATTTGAAGAAAATCTTCTTAATAAGATTTGACTCTCCGGTAATCAAGGAAATTAGGATCCGCTTTAAATGCGATCGTCCATTTTAATTGTTCTGTCAGAGATTTTCTTATAAATTCACCTCCTTCGTTTCCTTACAACTCACACCTTCTGTTGATGCATTTTATGCAACTCCCTAGACATCTACCCACGTCCATTGTAGGTACAACAGTTTACAGGCCACCATGATTGCTCGTTATTATCCTATCCGTGTTTGTATGTGGTTACAGGAACTGCAGGAACGAGATTTAGATGTTTGACTATGTTAGACTTAGTCAGACGTACGAAGGCTCATACGCACGATTGATGCTGAGCTAAGTCACAATTACAACCTAAATGAGAAGACACGAGTGAGTGATCACCCGTACGGCTGATGAAGCCAACTCGTACGTGTGATGAATGAATCGTATGGGTGAGTCAACAGCAGGGGTATATAAAGTCTTATATTCTTCATTTTAGGTTAAGCCTCTCATTTGTTACACACACTCAGATCTAGTGAGCTCCTCCGATTCTCTCTCAGTCCAAATCACCCAGGTGGTGAATAATAGCTCTAGGTGTTGATCTAATCACACTTGATTTAGTTGTGGTTTGACTAAATTAATAAAAAAAAACTTAACTATTCACTAGAGGGTTTGATTCACTTATTCCGCCATTGTGTGAGTTAAATCTGTTGATTTCTAAGTTCCTAGTCATGTTTCATCACCTTCTATTCTTTCCCCCTCAACTCATATTTTAAAGTATTCATCAATATGCTCCATCCAGTTCTGATTCTCGATATACTTCTAACTTTCATATCGGTCATTCTTCTTTTTCATCTACCGCCGGAAGAATCTATTTACTTCTACTATACTCTTGGGTTTATAGTGTTTCTAGTTCTCCCGTGTCTTTATATTGCTATATGCATCGATATATATGATTTATAATTTCTGGTTTATCGTTGGGATTTATATGTTCCCTTATATTTCAAAGTCTCTGCTTCTGTCTTCTATAATCATTATCATTCATAGTTAATGCTCTCTTTTATTTGCTGCAATTTATACCCCAATTTCTATTTCGAAGTTTTGTCCTTTCGTTTCTTCTTCTTGCGATTAAGCACCGCTTGTAATGGTCCAGAATTCACAGATATGAATTTCAGAATGAACATTGTTAATGTTCTAGGAAGGAAATTGTGATGGCACGATCTTGACTTGTCAAATTACTAGAATACCTTGGAAAATGCCGAATCATCAAGAAATATTTTCTTGATATTTTAGAGGTTAAATAGAATACAAGAGTCGTATAACATGGCACATGATGATGTTATGATCTGTGAATCATCACATTCCATTTAAAAACTCAGCATGACTTACTGTAATATAATCACATTGATCAAGTGTCATTATATTATACTAATTCATGCTTCAGTTCCCAACATTACTTCAAAATATTCCTATTTTAAACTTGAATGTTTCAGAATTTAGAAACTAAAATAGTTTCTTTTATGATGTAATACAGATAGCGCGAAGAGGTAAATGATTTCAAATAAGAAAAATTAAGAAAATATCTTCAGAAATATGGAGGATATTTATAATGAAAGATATGATGATATTTTAGAATTTCTAATATCAGAGGATGATGAAGAATATTGTCCGCAGGGGTTTAGAGTCAGGAGCAAGGTATTCGTTAATGACTTCAGCAGGTACTGAATCATTTGGATCCTTTCAAGTCAGGTCCAGTCTTTGTAATTTGTCCACAGCCTCCTTCCTACTTTGCTCAATCCGTTTTCCAGTTCCAAAACTTCTCTTTTTCTGTGCTTTTCCAGCACACTTCATCATTATAATCCAGCTTTTATTGTTTAAAGTCGTTTATAGTTTTCGCTGCTTCATCAACATTTTTTCTTCTTCCATTTTTGGAGAACCAATTCGTAGTTCGGAGTGTTTTTCAGAAACTTCACATTCAAATTAAGTCCAGAAGATAGACGTTATATATACACATATAACTGTTGGCATAAACATCCTGCGAGATTTCAAAATACTAATTGCTAATTTCCAATGATTCGTATGGCAATTCTCATTACAAGATGCGAATGAGTAAATGATGGGGTTTCAATGAATAATTATAATGACTTTTTGGAGAGGCTAAAGTCAAAGGGTAATGAAGTTTTTGGTACATCTGCTAATAATGTGGTGGAATGTAAAAGGTTCCCTGGTAACGATGGTGTATATCTCAAGGTTATAATAAGGTTACTCTGACTAAAAAGTTGAAGTTGACTTGTTGGAGCTGTGACAAAACTGGCTACTTTGAATAGGAGTCGCAAAGTTATTTTTGCTAATAAATGCCAAAGAATCTGACGCGGATACGTTGTTTAAACTTTTACTTTGGTTTCAAGAGTTTTTCGGGTACATAACTGTGGGTAACATGTGGTTGGATCATCATCTCGATTGCTCATCATTCGAAGTGTCTTCAGAAATTTTCGAAGGGTTTGAACACAGATTGTAATCGTTAACATACATTTGATGTTCTAACACAGTTTTGAAGTCAAAATATAGCTTGTGAAAGATGTAAGGATCTAAGAGTGATGATTTTGGTCTTATCTCAAGTTGAATTTTGAGATTTCAAAATCAGAATATGTAATTAAATTTTGAATGAGTATGGTTGTTTTGATTTCTATAAAAGAATGTATATTGTTGTGAAAGTAGGGAGTATAATGGATGATTTGCTGAATCAGATTCGAAGAATGTAACATATTAATTGTGAATTTATATATCTCTCGGGTATTACCTACCCGTTAAAAAAAATTTCACAATTAATATTTTGTACAAAAGAATTTTATTACAGTCTTTATGAAAATATATATATGTATATTTTCTTCAGATGTAATATAGATTTAATGAGTTAATGTTAAATTAAACTCATTTGATTTACGGTTGAAACTAGAATTGAATAATCCCTAAAGGCTTTAAAAAGTACATAACTTTTACGCAGTATTTCTTTAATGACATTGAAATTATGAATCAATACTTCGTTATTTGTTGATGTATGATGTTCGGTTCGTGGAATTCTTGTGAATTTCGTAAAGTACGAATGATGTTATCTGAAAAGTTTCGAGTACATCGATGATGAAAGTGTACAATCAAATATATACTTGATTTATTATGAATTGGAATTTGTTGAATTGCGACAGAGATTGTAGTTAACGCTGGTTAAGTTGCGGCCGAAGGACGTAAATTATTGCATATTTGTAATATGAATTAACCGAGTAGTTAAGATTCACACACAATAGCTTAGCACGGAAAGATTTATTTCAAAATATATATATATATATATATATATATATATATATATATATATATATATATATATATATATATATATATATATATATATATATATATAATATACATATAATTTCTTCAGAGGGAATGAGTTAATTCTTCATAACTCGTTGATACAATATACACGTTATTGATTCGTAATGATGTCCACAGTGATTCTTGAATTGACGGAGTTTGTGATGTTATCGGTGTTGTTGATTCGGATGTTGACTGTACTGACGATGCTGGTAACGCTAACGGTACTGTTGATGATGTTGGTAAAGCAAGTTTAGCTTGTTAATCACACACCATTTTTGTCAGGGTTTCTACTCTTCCTTCTATCATTTTGATTCGTTTAACTGATTTATGGTTAGGGCTAGATTAGATAATCTCTAAGACTTTAGAGATTACAAAATCGCCGCGGAATGTTTCTCCAATGAAGTTATGAATTAATACTTCGTCAGTTATTGTTGTTGGTACTCCTTGGTATCTATGGTGCGTATGACGTTGATGCTCATGGGACAGATTGTGAAGTTGAGGTTTACGACGCGGTTGTGGTTGGAGGTGGTAATGGTACTGTTGGTGTTGATGATGGTGGTACTGGTTATACTGCTGGTGCTGCTGCTGGTGTTTGTAATCTTTGCACCATATTCTCCAAAGCCACTACCCGAGCGCGAAGCTCGTTGACTTCTTCTATGATACCGGGGTGATTGTCGGTTCGGACGAGCGGATAAATATAATCTAGAATTTGATGTAGTATATAATCGTGACGAGATACTCTGGAAATGAGAGAGAAAATGGTGTTTCGGATTGGTTCGCCGGTAAGTGCTTCAGGCTCTTCGTTAAGAGGGTAATGAGGTGGATGGAAGGGATCACCTTCTTCTTGTCTCCAATGATTGAGGAGGCTACAAACCCATCCCCAATTCATCCAGAATAGATGATGGCTGATTGGTTGATCCATTCTGGTCACACTGCTTTCAGAGCTGGAGTGAGATTCCATTTCGGAATCCGAGGAACTTGAATTAATGATGAATTCCATTTCGTACGATTGAATAAGGATTTTTTTCGATATGAAATGATTTTCGGTTATCGGATGGTATTCTAATTACATAGAATATCCATAGATATAGAACAAAAGATTTTGTAGATTACGGAGGAATTTACGGGATATGTCAGGTAAAGTTTAAAGTAACAGATACGATAAGATATGATTTAGCAGATACGCTAAGATATGAATTTTGTCTATACACTACTCATGCAATTAATGTAGCAAGACGTGTCTAAACTAGTAATGATAAGCAGGTAATTTCCTAAGAATGATAAGCAGATGATTTCTGACTAAAAATGATAAGCAAAACTTTTGACATGCAGACACGGTCGAAGTCCAGACTCACTAATGCATCCTAACGACTTATCAGTTAGACACACTAATGTAGACATGGTTCGCTAAGACCACCGCTCTGATACCAACTGAAAGGACCCGTTCATATACATTATAAACGATTCACAATAGTTGATTACATTGCGAGGTATTTGACCTCTATATGATACATTTTACAAACATTGCATTCGTTTTTAAAAGACAAACTTTCTTTACATTGAAAATTGACAGGCATGCATACCATTTCATAATATCCACTATCCAACTATAAATTGATTTAATAATAATCTTTGATGAACTCAATGACTCGAATGCAACGTTCTTCGAAATATGCTATGAAAGACTCCAAGTAATATCTTTAAAATGAGCAAATGCACAGCGGAAGATTTCTTTAACACCTGAGAATAAACATGCTTTAAAGTGTCAACCAAAAGGTTGGTGAGTTCATTAGTTTATCATAATCATTTATTTTCATCATTTTAATAGACCACAAGAATTTCATTCCCAGTTCTCATAAATATACGTCCCATGCATAGAGACAAAAATAATCATTCATATGGTGAACACCTAGTAACCGACATTAACTAGATACATATAAGAATATCTCCTATCATTCCGGGATCCTCCTTCGGACATGATATAAATTTCGAAGTACTAAAGCATCCGGTAGTTTGGATGGGGTTTGTTAGGCCCAATAGATCTATCTTTAGGATTCGCGTCAATTAGGGTGTCTGTTCCCTAATTCTTAGATTACCAGACTTTAATAAAAAGGGGCATATTCGATTTTGATAATTCAACCATAGAATGTAGTTTCAATTACTTGTGTCCATTTCGTCAAACATTTATAAAAGCGCATGTATTCTCAGTCCCAAAAATATAAAGGGTAAAAAGGCAAATGAAACTCACCATACTGTATTTCGTAGTAAAAATACATATAACGTCATTGAACAAGTGCAAGGTTGGCCTCGGATTCACGAACCTAAATTAATTATATATAATTATGTGTTGGTCAATATTTGTCTAATAAATTAGGTCAAGTCATAGTGTACCACAATCCTAATGCTCGAGACTAATATGCAAAAGTCAACAAAAGTAAATTTGACTCAAAATAATTTCCAAAAATCTATACATGATTAATATATACTTTAAATATCGTCGTTTTATATTTTTAAATATTTTTAAAAGATTTATTAGAGTAATAATATAATTTATTTATTAATAAATAAAATTTTATATTAAATTTATGTAATAAAATATACTTTTATATATATTAAGTAATAAAATTTATAGGGTTCATTTAGTATCATAAAGATAATATGATAGGTATTATTAAAGTAAGTTATTACACGTAGTAAAATATGTTTGTATCACATATTTATTTGATAAAATAATATCTATAATGATAGTAAGTAAAAGTTGTATTATTTTGTAATAATTATTATTATTATAAAAAATATCAATATTTATAATTACTAAGATGACATTATAATAAAACGATAATTCTAATTATGATAACTTTAATATTTACGATAATTTTTAATATTATCTTTATAATAATAATTCTATTTAAAATAATAATAATAATGATATTTTATAGTAACAATGACATTTCTATTAAAATGATAATTTTTGTTAAAATGATAGTTTTAATACTAACGATACTTTTAATAATAATAGTAATGATAAAAATAATAAGAAAGATAATTTTACCTAAATCAATATCTTATAATATTTTAATTTCATCATGATACTCTTACTCATTATTTCCTAATCGTTTCGTTTAATAGCTTTTAATCGTCTTTTATATCGTGTCTATAATAATGATAATAATAGTAATCAAAATAATTAGGTGTTACCAATATTTGTTTTAATTACACTTATATTATTAATGATAGTTACTATAACATTATTAACGATAATACTAATAATTATCTTAATGATAATATAGTAATAATAATAATAATAACAATAACAATAACCATTTTTAAATAATGAAATATATATTAATAATGATAATAATAATAATAATACTAATAATAATAATAATAATAATAATTGGATAATAATAATAATACTAATTATAACTTTAACGATAATAACGATAGTAATAATAAAAAAAAATAACAATTTTTAATGATAAATCCCTTTTATTGATAAAGATAATAATAATGATAATAATAAGATAAAACTAGAACGACGATAAAAAAACGACGATAATAATAATCATTTTAATAAAAATATCGAAAATTCAATTGATTATAACTTCTAATCCGTTCATCAAAACCATTCGATATCTAAAGGAAAAGTTCTTAATTTTTCGCTAGCTTTCCAAGGACATGCATATATTATACCTTATCTCAACCGCAAGTGTAACTAATTCAATATTCAACCTAACCTGTCTAAGGGCAATATCAAAAATACAAGCATGCATAATCCTAAATACTCGAGCACTAGTCAGGGATACACTATTAGTATGTAAAAGTTAAATTATGAGTACTCACGTATCAATATTGAGATTCAATATTGCAGGAAAGGTATGTAGACGCAACAGAAATGATAAACACTATATTGACCTCACGAGCATACCCATGAACCATACTCAATCACCTCCATAGCTATAACCCATAATTTCCTTAATCCTATCCTACTCAAAAAATAATTTCGAAATCACTCGGACAGCACTCCGTCGTAATATTTTATGTATACTAATAATATCTTGAAATAATACGGAGTAAATATATATGTACATCGATTGAGAGAGTTTAGAGAAAAATATTTTCAAGTTTCTATGAAATAATGAAACCTATTGAATTCTATTTATAATAGATTTTTGAATTATTAAAGTGAATTATTAAAGTATAAATTATTAAAGCGAATTATTAAAGTATGAATTATTAAAGTGAATTATTAAAGTATGAATTATTAAAGTGAATTATTAAAGTATGAATTATTAAAGTGAATTATTAAAGTTAAAGTAAAGTAAAAATAAAGTAAAGGTAAAGTTTAAGTACAGTAAAAGTATAAAATTATGTACGTATAATATGTGTATAAATATATATAATATTAATTTAAATTGTTATATATATTTAATAAAATAAAATATAAATATCGTTATCTTTATCATACTAGTTAAGTAATGGGTTGTAAAAAGTGATTCTAGATATTTATAAAAGTTATATACGTTTTAATAATAAAGTTCTTTTTAAATTGAAAACGTTTTTGTACGTTTGAAACTAAATAGATCAATCGAGTCTTTATGAGATTCAATCTTTCACTATCCTTTGTCTAGTTCTCAATGATTGACAATTTATTCTTATTTATAAATCACTTTACCATTTTTCAAATATTGTTAAAATGGAAAGATTTCTCAAATCAACGTGGGCCTTTCAACAGAGACTTGTAATCATAATTCAATATATCTGATAATTCAATCATTTGATCTTATCTTCTAATTCCATTGATAAACATTTTGAAACAGATACAATCATATAAAGTATTTAATCTAATATTTTGTTTACGTTTCAAGTTATAATATATATACACATATACATATATAATCATATTCGTTTAATGGTTCGTGAATCGTTGGAACTTGGTCGAGGTTGAATGAATGTATGAACATAGTTTAAAATTCTTGCAATTTAACTTAACAAATATTGCTTATCGTGTCGGAAACATATAAAGATTAATGTTTAAATTTGGTTGGAAATTTCCGGGTTGTCACAGAAACTATATCATGTACTCATCCACATCTTGTAACAATAATTGCCATATCAACTACCTGGAATTAGCAATCAGTATTTCAAATATCGCAGCAATTCTACATCAACAATTATATATACATATAATGTCTATCTTCTAGACTTACATACTTCGAATGTGAAGTTTCTGAAAAACATCCCAAACTATGAACTAGTTCTCTGAAATTGGAACAATGCTGATGAAGCAGCAAAAACTGTAAACGACTTTAACAGTCAAAAGTTTAATGATAAAGAATAGTATGGTGGTAAAGCTGAGAAAAAGAGAAGGTTTGGAACTGGAAAACGGATTGAGCAAAGTATGAAGGAGGCTGTGGATAAATCACAAAGACTGAACCTGCCTTCAAAGAATCTAAATAATTCAGTGTCTGCTGAAATCCTTAGTAAATACCTTGCTCTTTACTCTAAAACCTTTGCGGACAATATTCTTCATCATCATCATTATCTTAAATATTCTAAGATATCATCATATCTTTCATTATAAATATCCTCGATATTTCTGAAGATATTTTCATAACCATTCTTATTTGAAATCATTCATCTCTTCGCGCTATCTGTGTTATAACATAAAAGAAACTATTTTAGTTTCTAACATCTGAAAAATTCGAAAAAAATTTAATGTTTTGAAGTAGTGTTGGGAACTGAAGCATGAATTAGTATAATATAATGACATTTGATCAACGTGATTATATTACAGTAAGTCATGCTGAGTTTCTAATGGAACGTGATATGGGTTCACAGATTCCACCCTCATCATGTGCCATGTTACACGACTCTTACATTCTAATCTCTAAACATATCAAGAAAATATTTTTCTTGATGATTCGGTCTTTTCCAGATATTCTGGTAATTTGACAAATCAAGATCGTGCAATTACAATTTCTTTCTTAGAACGTTAGTATTGTTTATCCAAAATTTCATACCTACGAATTCTGAACCATTATTCGCTTGACTTAAAGTCGGGAAGAGAAAACGAAAGCATGAAGCTCCGAAATATAAAGGAGAATATAAGCCCGATAACAACCTCGAAATTTACAAACCGTGTATATCAATGCGTATAGCAATATAAAGACACGGGAGAATGAAAAACACTATAACCCCAAGGTAATGGTAGAAGAAAATAACTTCCTCTGGTGGCAGATGAAAAAAAAGAATGAATGATATGATAGCCAAGAAAATATCAAGAATCAGAACTGGATGAAGCGTTTTCACAAATCTTTTGTAAGTATGAAATAAGAAAGAAGATTATAGGAGTGGTGAGAATAAATGAAACGGAAGAGGTTAATTTATAGCAAAATATCAGACATAGCAATCGAGGCAGATTACGCATTTAATCAAAGGAAATCCTAATTTCCTTAAATTCCGAAGAATCAAATCTTATTTAAATTATGAAGATTTTCTATTCCTTAAATTCCGAAAATCAATCGTTACTACATCAAGAGATAAGACGAATCTCTATTCTCCATTTCACTCTATTACGATAACTTCTCACATACGCTTCGAGTAATCGGATTGTTTTATCCGTATTATTCAATGGTGATAACATTCTATTTACCAACTCATATTCGTCATGAAAACATTTTTATTGTTAGCCTGACGACCTCACTCAAATTTCGGTACGAAATTTCTTTAACGGGTAGGTACTGTGACAACCCAGAAATTTTTGAGCAAATTTAAACTTTATCTTTAAATGATTTAACATTTCCGACACGATAAGCAAAGTCTGTGAAGTTGAATCTCAAAATTTTAGAACTGTTTCATTATATTTGACTGCTCTCGACGATTCATGAACAATTATATGTATGTTATATATATATATATATATATATATATATATATATATATATATGTACAAGTAAAAATGACTTTCCTACAGTAAACACTATTTGCTATATTGAAACTGTATTTTACTACAGTGCTACAGTAAAAACGACTTTGCTACAATGATTTGCTACATTAAACACTATTTGCTACAGTAAACACTATTTGCTACAGTAAAACACTATTTGATGTCGACGAACTAGCAAACAAAAATGGATAAGGCGGCCATGCGATCGCATGGCAAAAACACTGAAAACTCATGCGATCGCATGAGGTACTGTAGCAGGCCACATACTATAAAAGCTCGATTCATTCCTCCGTATTATTATTTTTTTATATTATTATTATTATTATTATTATTATTATTAAGATTATTATTATTATTATTAATCTTATTATAATATTATTATTAGTAGTATATATAACTAAAATACTACGACGAGGTCATGAGCGTGTCACTTTCAAAATATGTTTTCGAGCGGGATAGAGCTAAGGAAATTATGGGTTATTGCCAAAGAGGTTATGGGTAATGTTTGGGGGTATATTTGTGAGTCAAATCTAGTGTTTATCATCTCTGTTGCGTCTACGTAGTTTCCTACAATATTGAATCTCAATATTGATACGTAAGCACTCATATTTTATCTTTTATATATTAATTGTGTATCCATGTCTAGTGCTCGAGTATATATATATTTATATATGCTTGTATGCTAAATTTCATCGTTAAACAGTTATAATGAATCACGAATTAAATACATATATTACTGGTAAAAAGTATATGATATACATATTTTTGGAAAGCTGGCGAAAAATCAATAACTTTTCATTTAGATATTGAATAATTTTGATGAACGGATTAAAAGATATGATCAACTGAATTATAATTGACGTTAATTGAAATTGATTTTGAATCTACAATTAAGATTTAAACAACTCGTTTACGAGATTGATAATTTGGATTTTTGAATATTACCAACCGAGTAAATGAATCCTTATATAAGGTACGTCTCGTTTTGTTAAACAACTGTCAAAATTGACTTTTTGAAACGACATTGGATAAATTTTGTATGTCGATCTCGAGCATTAGGATTGTTATACACTATGACCTGGCCTAGCTTGATAGACATTTATTGACCAACATATGTTCTCTAGGTTGAGATCTACGGTTATTTGGTAATCCGAGTTTCGATCACATTTTGGTGAACGACTTTATATGCTGCTAAGGTGAGTTTCATTTGCTCCCTTTTTAATTGCTTTTGCACTCTATATTTTTGAGCTGAGAATACATGCACTTTATTTTAAACGCAATGGATACAAGTACATACTAAATTCTACACCGAGTTTGAACCGAAAATCCCTTAGCTTTGGTAACTAGTAACTGCTGGTTATAAGAACTGGTGGGCGCGAGTAGTTATATATGGATCCATAGGGCTTGATATCCCCGTTCGAGCTAGAGCACTAGCCTTTTAACGGACGTATGCTATTTGAGAAGCGTACATGTTGGTTTGCGTGTATTATTAAGATGATTATACAAAGGGTACAAATTATATATATGTTAAGTTTAGTTACCAGGGTGCTCAATTTCATAGAATATTGTGATAAACGTTTCTGGATTGAACAACTGAAATCTTGTGATCCACCTTTATATACAGATTATGCGCAACATTAAAACTATGAACTCACCAACCTTTGTGTTGACACTTGTTAGCATGTTTATTCTCAGGTTCCCTAGAAGTCTTCCGCTGTTTGCTTATATGTTAGACAAGCTATGTGCATGGAGTCATACATGGCATATTTTTCAAGGAAACGTTGCATTTACCAAATCATCACCATGTATCTTATTTTGACTGCATTATCAACGGAAGTATTATTGTAAATTATTATATTACGGTGATTGTCTATATGTAGAAATCATCAGATATCGAAAACCTTTGATTTAATTATTCATTTATGGTGTGCCTTTTCAAAAGAATGCAATGTTTACAAAACGTATCATATAGAGGTCAAATACCTCGCAATGAAATCGATGAATGACGTGTTCGTCCATATGGATTTGGAGCGATCGTCACACCGTTGACTCGCGCGTTGATGCTCGATTTATGTCTCGGTACGGATTTTCGAACGTCTTTTCGTACGCTTTAATATCTTGTACTTTATGTTTCGTAATTTGTAATTTGCACAAAAAATTATTTTTCTTAACTCCCAAAATCCGCGCCCAAAATCCGCGCAAGTCTTTAACTCACTTTTAGTGGCACTTTTGAGTGCACTATGGCTTTAGTGGCACTTTTCAGGCTTTAGTGCACTTTTTCTTCAATTCTTTAATCATCGTGCTTCATCTTCACATTTATTTATTTAAACAATTACAACTTAAAAATAGAATAATTACAACTAAAAACTTTACATATCGCTATTGCGACTAAATATATGTTCATTTGGAGCACTATCAAATATCCCTACACTTGAGCGTTGCTTGTCCTCAAGCAATACAGAACTTGAACTTAAATCACACTTCACTCTAATCACTTTTTTATTCTCACACTTTATACATCAGTGATTTTGATACGGCAGTATAAACAATGATAGTAACGATGTGGTTTACAGTCCCACATGACTATTAAAATTTAGATCCATTAAGGAAATTAGATCTTTATGAAAACATTTGATCTTTTGAAAATTCATTCTAGCTTTTACCCTAGATAAGTTTTCCGGAATAACCCTTCACCGGTGTTGCAAAATATTTTTGTGGGTTTTGTGGGTTTCAGATTTGAAAATTTTAGTTCAAAACTTGCGGTTTTGTGTTACCCACTTGCTAAACTTGTATTAGGAAAGCAACACGTCCAGTATACTTGCTCCGTATATTACCTTTCGGTAAACTACCGTCCGGTTGTAAAGGAAAGCGTTAAACAAGCAACTGTTAAGGCAATGTCTAATGACATGCAGATGTTCATGGTCCACAACGTATCGGATGGAATTACTATCCTTTGTAGGAGCAATAGTAAAGATCACCCTATATATTTCGGTATGGCACAAGGTCCTGTCTTCGACCATGCTATGCAACCACCGTTCTTACGGTTGACACCCGATTTGGTTCAGGTGACCTAATAAATTTCAGTGAATTCTTAGGATTTTAAGTTCAATGGTAATGAACGCATTGAAAATAGGTTTTTAGAAAACAAATCGGTTTTATTTTTGATCAAATATTTTCTCGTTCAAGCTCGAGTTTAGATATCATCGAATTCTATGAGTTTGTAATTCTCAATCTTTAAGGTCAATCTCAAGGATTGAGTAATATCAGGCTTAAATGCTGATTTTTAATCTTTAAGGAGATTATCCTTTCTGGGGGTCTGATTCATTAGTCTTATCATGAAAGGACCCGTTCATATACATTATAAATGATTTACAATAGTTGATTTCATCGAGATGTAGTTGACCTTATATGATACATTTTACAAACATTGCATTCGTTTTTAAAAGACAAACTTTCATTTCATCAAAAGTTGCGGCATGCATACCATTTCATAATATATCAAACTATCAATGACTTAATAATATTCTTGTTGAACTCAACGACTCGAATGCAACGCCTTTTGAAATATGCCATGAATGACTCCAAGTAATATCTCTAATATGAGCAAATGCACAGTGGAAGATTTCTTTCATACCAGAGAATAAACATGCTTTCAAGTGTCAACCAAAAGGTTGGTGAGTTCATAGGTTTATCATAAGCAGTAAAATTCATCATTTTAATAGACCACAAGATTTAAATCCAGTACACCTATCTTGTGTACAAAACCATTTTTCATAATGCTTAGCAGAGTAGGTTCGTATCCTTTTCTCCCCCGTAGGTTACCTCGCGATTTTTAAATACCCGTGAACATATCTCGTGCACAAAACTAATACACATAACCTGTGTATAAAAATCATTCTCTCGATACATAACATTCATTTCGATTTTATTGCTCAACATGGTAACCGACCTTAACATATAATGTGCATCAATAATATCTCCAAAAAATAGAACATCTCGTCTGTATAATATATAAACTTCGAAGTACTAAACACCATGCCCACTAGCTCTTTCGTCTAGTGAACATTCTGGGTAGGAGTCTTAAACCCGGTAGCTACCTTTAGGATTCGTGTGAATAAGGGCCATACCCGTTTCTAATTCTTAGGTTACCAAGCAATAATAACCAGAGGAAAATATTCACAACAATTAGTGGCAATTATAACGTCCAAATAATTCAATAATAATCCACAGAACCTCTGTCTGCATAATAATTCATTTGAGGAATGTTTTGTTTGTGTCTATCTCGTCAAACATTTATAAAGGCATTTCATGTATTCGCAGTTCAAAATATATTTCAAAAGCATTTAATTAAGAAGTTATAAAAACAGCGCATGTATTCTCAGTCCCAAAAATGTAAAGAGTAAAAGGGAATCAAATGAACTCACAATACGATATTTTGTAGTAAAAATATGCATACGACGGTACTGAACAATGCAGAACTGGCCTCGGATTCACGAACCTATATATATATATATATATATATATATATATATATATATATATATATATATATATATATATATATATATATATATATATATATATTAACACACATAATTGTAATCGAACAAATTTATATATTATATCTTAAATTATATATCTTATATATTTAGTTTGTATACTCATTTAAAATAATTAATATTTAGATAGTTATATATATATATATATATATATATATATATATATATATATATATATATATATATATATATATATGATTAGTATTATGTTGAAAATCAATAAGTTGTTATATGTAAATATTTATATAATTAGTGTTAATATGTTTATTTTATAATTTTATGTAATACTAATATAGTTTTATGTATCTAATATTTCTTTGATAAGATAATGATAATAATAATAATAATAATAATAATAATAATAATAATAATAATAATAATAATAATAATAATACTAATAATAATAATAATGATAATAATAATAAGATAATAATAAAAATAAATAAATAAATAACTGCCTCACAGAAGTAGCCCTTAAAAATGCCCAAGTCCGGGTTTGAACCCGCGACGTCCCGCTAACCCGATAATACTCTAGGACCACTCCTCCATTTTTGTTTTTATGGTTAAACTCGTAACCCATATATATCTAACCCAACTATAAATCTATTTTCATTTTCTTCTTCTTCTTAACAATTATTTAACCGAGGCTAACCACAACCAACTATCATCATCAAATACTATAACATCGTCACCATTTCATTAACATAATCATCATCATCATCATCATCATCATCATCTTAGTTATCATACATCATTATCATCACTATCATTATTCTATGTAATCATCTAACATAATATCTAGCATCACCATTATCATCATGTTCATAATCATCCTCCTAATCATCTCACACGTAGGTAACCATCATTATCATTATCAAAAAC
Organism: Rutidosis leptorrhynchoides; assembly: GCF_046630445.1. Classification (NCBI taxonomy): domain Eukaryota; kingdom Viridiplantae; phylum Streptophyta; class Magnoliopsida; order Asterales; family Asteraceae; genus Rutidosis; species Rutidosis leptorrhynchoides. The sequence continues at coordinate 260,747,176 of NC_092339.1, forward strand.
TTAAATCTAATGAGTTTAATTCCTTGGCTGTGAGGGTATGGGTAGAAATATAGTACATGAGTCAATGTGTAGATCAAGACTTATTCCCAAGTAAACATCTCGGCCCACATACATAACTAACTCGATTTGTTATTCTTTTTATTTTTGTTTTATTTCCTCACGGCCCAAGTTGATTTTCTAAGTGTAATCAGCCCAAGTTTTGTGGCTCAAGGTCAACAGAAGAGAAATATAACAAGAAATGAATTAGTAGCACAAGTGGGACAACAAGTGGGAGGGTAGGTTAGTAGTTGTCGACCATTGTACTAATTGTTTCCAATTGAAAAAAAATGCCACATACTATATACAATAACCAAGTTTCCAAATCTTTAGTCAATGCAACTATCCTTCCTCATTTCAATTTGCTAAAGGGTTTGATAGAAAAGAAAAAAAAACAAAGTTAACAGCGGCATTAATAGGTTGTTGTTAATGATTGTTTGGTGTGGTTTTTGTATCCGTAATAGACAAGAAACGACTGCAGGTATAGCAGCGGTATTAGATGGTTTATAGTAGCGATAATAGACAGTCTATAGCAGCGACATAAGGTGGTGGTTTGCGAGGCTTAATAGAAGCAAAAGTCTACGCAGCAGATTATAGTGGTTTGCGAGGCTTATCGTGCTCCGTTGTTCACTCATTGGCAAATAAAAAGTCTCCAGAAAAATTCCATATTTTTACATTAATTATATTTATTTATTTTAGTCATTATGGTATAAAATTCAATCATTTATTTATTAAATAAAAATTACATCAACTGTCCCTCTCAATTCTGGATAAAATATAAAAAGTGTTAAAACTTAACAAATAGTTCCTAAATACATTTTTAATAAGTCTAAAATTTATAGAACTCATTTTCATATCACCGTTTATTTTAAAATTACATAAGTTTGAATTTAACTTGCTTAATATCAATCGGAACATCAAACGAGTATTACAATAATTTAATATTTATTTATTTTTTAATATACTTTATTTATATATATAGATATATTTTGAATAATAATTATTATAATATCCTATTTTTATTTTATTTTACATAATTAAATAGCAATAACATATAATATTTCAAATTATATTTTCAATTATCATTTATATATATGTATACACACATATCTATTTACAATTAATGGTTCGTGAATCGTCGAAACTGGTCGAAGGTAATTAAATACATGAACATAGTTACAAAATTTTTGAGACTTAACATTATAGAATTTGCTTATCGTGTCGAAACCATATAATATTAAAGTTTAAATTTGATCGGAAATTTTCGGGTCGTCACAGTACCTACCCGTTAAAGAAATTTCATCCCGAAATTTGATCGAGGTCGTCATGACTAACAATAAAAATGTTTCATGACGAATATGAGTTGATAAATAGAATTTTATCATCATTGATTAATATAGATAAAACAATTTGATTTTGTGAAGAGTACGAGTGAAACTATCATAGAAGAGTGAAATGCAGGTTCGTGTTAATTGATGACGTAGTCACGGTTGATTTTCTGAATTTAAGGGATTCAGAGAAAATCTTCGTAATCTATATAAGATTTGATTCTTCGGTAATTAAGGAAATTAGGATCCCCTTTGATTAAATGCGGTCAATCTGCTTTGATTTCTCTGTCGGATATTTCACTATAAATCTACCCTCTTCATTCCCTTATTTTCATAGTTCATATCTTCTATTCTTTCTCCCTCAATTCAAACTTTTGTTTCCTCTTCTCGACTTTAAGTAGCAGGTAATGATCCAGAATTCGTTGATATTAATTTTGGAATGAACATACTTAATGTTCTAAGAAAGAAATTGAAGTAACACGATCTTGATTAGTCAAATTACTAGAAATTACGGGAAAGATAGAACTATCAAGAAAATATTTTCTTGATATGTTTAGAGATTAGATAGAATGTAAGAGTCGTGTAACATGGCACTTGATGACGTTATGGTCTGTGAGTCATCAAGTTCCATAGAAACTCAGCATGACTTAATGTAATATAATCACGTTGATCAAGTGTCATTATATTATACTAATTCATGCTTCAATTCCCAACACTACTTCAAAAAATTCATATTTTAAATTCAATTTTTTTTATTTAGAAACTAAAACAGTTTCCTTTCTGATGTAACACTCATATCGCAAAGTGATAAATGATTTCAGATAAGAATAGTTATGAAAATTTCTTCAAAAATATCGAGGATATTTATAATGAAAGATACGATGATATCTTAGAATTTCTAATATCGATGGATGATGATGAAGATTTATCCGTAAGGATTTAGAGTCAGGAGTAAGGTATTCGTTAATAACTTCAGCAGATACTGGATCATTTGGATTCTTTGAAGGCAGGTTTATTCCATGTGATTTGTCCACAGCCTCCTTCATGGTTTGCTCAATCCATTTTCTAGTTCCAACATTTCTAAACTTTGCCAACATACTATTCGTTATCATTAAACTTATGATGGTTAAGGTCGTTTACGGTTGTCTACAATTTCTGCTGCTTCATTCAGCTTTTCATAACTCAAAGAATTGTTTCGCAGACTGGGCGCTTTTTCAGATTTGAAGTACATAATTCCAGAAGATAAACGTTATATGTATATGTATAACTGTAGAAACATTACGAGATTCGAAATTAATGATTGATGATTCCCGACAGTTGGTATGGCAATTATCGTTACAACATACAGATGAGTATATGATAAGGTTTTTAATGAACAAATATAATGGTTCTCCGGAGAGACTTAAGCCAATGAGTAATGAAGTTGCTGGTAAGTTTACTGCTAATGTGGTGGGATATAAACGGTTCTCCGGTAACGATGATGAAAGGCAACTTATATATCAAGGTTATAATAAGGTTAATTCGAATGAAAAGTCGAAGTTAATTTACTGGAGCTGTGACAAAATTGGCTAATTTGAAAAGAAATTGCAAAGTTATTTTCGGTAATAACAACGCCAAAGGAGCTAGCACAGATATGTGTTAAACGTTTACTCATGTTCCGAGTGTTTTCAGGTGCATAACTATATGCATCAATCTTTCCTTCCTTAGATGAGATACGGTTGGTTCATTCTCTTGATTGAGGTGTTTTTAAGAATCATGAAAAGTTTGAACGCAGATAGTAATCGTCAAGATACAAATGAGGTTTAAGATGAAATCAAGTGGCAAACTTGGAGAAATGTTTAGTTTCATATGTTATAATCAATATTTTAATTCATTTTAATTGTCCAATGTTATTAGTCCACAATTAGTAGTTCAAAAATTCATATATAGTTTAATATATAATATTCGAATTAATTAATACGTGTCATGACCCATTATATACATGTCTCAGACTCGATCACAACTCAAAGTATATATATTATTTGAGAATCAACCTCAACCCTGTATAGCTAACTCGAACATTACCGCATATAGAGTGTCTATGGTTATTCCAAATACTATATATAGGTGACGTCAATATGATATGTCAAAACATTGTATACGTGTCCCGATATTTAAAGTGCGTAAAATAAATAATAGAAATTAAATGACGATAAATAAAATTGCGAGAACTAAAATTGCAATAAATAAATTACGATAAATAAATGTAATAAGGAATTAACAGTTAGCTAGGAATAGTTAGCTAGGATTTTGTTAGCGTGGATTCTTACCAAAATTTCTCATAGTTAGTTTGTTTGTTTCTACCAAATTTTATTTTTGTCCAATGTTTTTCTCATTATGCCACTTGTTGGATTCTGATAAATCAAAATCTAAATATGAAATTTAATGAAAATGGTTATTCTGCGGTGAACGAATATGTATATATGTGGATGTAAGTAGGATAGTAAATGACTGTTGAATCAGATTGGAAGAATATATAATGTAACTTATTAATGTGAAATCCAAATGTTCCTCGGGTATTACCTACCCGTTAAAATATTTTCACCATTAACAGTTTGTACAAAAGAATTTTTAATTACAGTCTTTATGAAAACATATATACATATATATTTTCTTTAGATGTAATCATGGATTTAATGAGTTAATATGATATTAAACTCATTTGGTTTTCAGTTGGAATTAGAATGAATAATCTCTAAAACTTTAGAGATTACATAATCACCTCCTAATATTTCTTCAAGGAAGTTATAAATTAATGCTTCATCGTTGATTTTTATTAGTACTCCCTGGTATCTATGGTGCGTACGACGTTGATGCTTGTGGGATAGATTGTTGTGGAATGCGGATGTTGCTGTTGGTGATGGTGATGGTACTATTGGTGTTGCTGATGGTGGTACTGTTGTTGCCGGTGCTGCTGCTGGTGCTTGTAACCTTTGCACCATATTCTCCAAAGTTATTATTCGGGCGCGAAGTTCGTTGACTCCTTCTATTATTCTGGGATGATTGGTGGTTCGGACGAGAGGATGTATAAGATCTAGAATTTGAGATAGTATATAGTCGTGACAAGATACTCTGCAAATGAGAGAGAAAATGGCATTACGAACAGGTTCGCCGGTAAGTGCTTCAGGTTCTTCGCCAAGAGAGGAATGTGATGGATGGAAGGGATCACCTTCTTCTTGTTTCCAATGACTAAGTCTAACGACCTGTCCTAATCCATCCGAACGAATACATTTCAATTGATTACATCGCGAGGTACTTGACCTCTATATGATACATTTTACAAACATTGCATTCGTTTTTTAAAAGACAATCTTTCATTACATCGAAAGTTGACGGTATGCATACCATTTCATAATATATCCAACTATAATTGACTTAATAATAATCTTGATGAACTCAACGACTCGAATGCAACGTCTTTTGAAATATGTCATGAATGACTCCAAGTAATATCTTTAAAATGAGCAAATGCACAGCGAAAGATTTCTTTCATACCTGAGAATAAACATGCTTTAAAGTGTCAACCAAAAGGTTGGTGAGTTCATTAGTTTATCATAAATATTCATTTCCATCATTTTAATAGACCACAAGAATTTCATTTCCAGTTCTCATAAATATACGTCCCATGCATAGAGACAAAAATCATTCATATGGTGAACACCTGGTAACCGACATTAACAAGATGCATATAAGAATATTCCCTATCATTCCAGGAAAACCTTCGGACATGATAAAAAGAATTTGAAGTACTAATGCATCCGGTACTTTGGATGGGGTTCGTTAGGCCCAATAGATCTATCTTTAGGATTCGCGTCAATTAGTAGATCGGTTTACTAATTCTTAGGTTACCAAGCAAAAGGGGCATATTCGGCTTCGATCATTCACCCATATAATGTAGTTTCAATTACTTGTGTCTATTTCGTAAAACATTTATAAAAATTGCGCATGTATTCTCAGCCCAAAAATATAAAGGCTAAAAAGGCAAATCAAACTCACCATACTGTATTTTGTAGTAAAAATACATATAACGACATTAAACAAATGTAGGGTTGGCCTTCGATTCACAAACCTATATTATTCGTATATGTATTAAAACACATGATCAAAATTGAGAAATTATAATTATATATATATATATATATATATATATATATATATATATATATATATATATATATATATATATATATATATATATATATATATATATATATATATATATATATATATATATATATATTGTTGTTGTTAATAATATACTTGTTATACTATATGTCATTTTGATGAATTTATTATATTTAGTTCATATGTTTTGTATAACTATTATTTATCATAGATGATAAAACTGTATATTAAAGTTTAATATATATTTATATGTTAATTGATATCTTTTACATATATTTTAATTAATATCTTTTTAATAATAAAATATGGTGTAACGTATTTTTATATAAAATATCTATTTGTAATAACGTTACTAGTTTTAAGGATAACCGTATAATAATTTTAGTAAGAATAATAACCATAATAATAAGTTTAATAATAACAGTACTAATAATCATACTAATAATAATAATGATAAGATTAATAATAATACTTATAATGATAATAATAATAATAATAATAATAATAATAATAATAATAATAATAATAATAATAATAATAATAATAATAATAATAATAATAATAATAATAATAATAATGGTTATGATACTTATAACTATAACAATATTAATAATTCTATTATTTATGGAATGATACAAATACCAGTATTTATAATAATAAGTTGTATTATCTTCATAGTAATAGTAATGGTACTAACACTAGTAATACATATATTAGTAATAATAATATTAGTTATAATAATGATAATAATAATAATATTAACAGTATTACTAATAATATTAATCATAATAACATTAATAATAATAATAATCATAATCATAATAATAATAACAATAATAATTATTATTATAATAATAATAATAATAATAATAATAATAATAATAATAATAATAATAATAATAATAATAAAAATAATACTAGTAATAATAATGGTAAAAATAATAATAATAATACTTGTGATTATAACAATTACTAATTATTAATAATAATGGTAACATAACAATAGAAATCATAATAATAATAATAATAATAGAAATAATAATAATAATAATAATCAAAGAAAAAGGGAATTACCTTAAAAAAAATCGGTTTTAAAAAATAAACACCCCGAACCGGGCTCGAACCCGTGACCTCTCGCATAACCGCAAACACATTAACCATCAGGTTGTTGCCTGTTTTTTCAAAATAATCCCCGTCTTATTTGTATTTAACCCTTAATTACCTGACTCCCATTTTCATATTCTTTCTAAGTTTCAAACGATCCATAAGCCTCAATAATCGAAACAACTAATCTGTTTAATCGTTTTAAAACTTTTATTTGATATAGAAACATCCCATGCTAGTGTTTGGATAAATCAGTATTCGAAAATAAAAAATAAAAAATGTAAAACTGCTACTACAGTAGCGTAACCCAAAAAGAAGAAGAAAATATTGATTTCGATTGTAAGATGGTTTTGGCTTTTGATTTCTACATGAAAAATGTTTTAAATCATCCCTATAATCTTTCTGAACCTTCAATATAATATGAAACACAACAACGGATCCGAATTTTAAAGATGAACAATCGGTTGACTTTTTGGAATAAAACTTTGACTATGAAATTCGAAATCAATGGGAAGAATTAGAACGTGATATTTTGCAGAAAGTTTAAATGAATTATTCCTAACACAACTACATTTATGGATTTTGAAATTTCATTGGAATTTGAGTTATGGTAAAAAAAAAATCGAACGGAGGAGCAGCCTGTTTTCTTCAAGCTCTTATTTTTAAATTATGCAGATTATATGATACACTATATACAATGTAATAGGGTGTATGATGTAGTAGGTAAATTCATTTATTCATTGAGTTTGTGAAATCGACCTGTAAGGGTCCTCAGACAAGAATTCACGAGTGAAAAGAAAAAGAACAGAAAAAATAAAAAAAATAAAAGTGATGGGGATAGGCAACAGTATGTACGCGTTCTTTATATATCTGCTTTTTATATTTTTCATTTATACTATATAAATATAATCATATTAGTAATAATATTGTTTTTTTATATTAATAATGATGGTAATATTATTAATAACATTGATAATGTTAATAATAATAAGTTTAATAATAATATTAGTCATTAATTAATCGTAATACTAATAAGGGTAATAATAATGATATAACGATATTAATAACACGAATAATGATTTTAATGAGTTTAACAATAATTTGTAATTAATAATAAAAATGATAATAATAATAATATTATCAATGATAATAATAATAATAATATAACAAATTATATGTATCAAATTTCATATTTATATATTATATATAATAATATAACAAATAATGATTTTTAATATTAATATTAATATTAATATTAATATTAATAATGAAATTAACATTAATGTAACAATTATATTTTTAACTTGTGAATTACATTTAATAGATATATTTTATAATTATACACTATATATTACATGATAACATATGTTGAATATTTAATATTTATCCATTTATATATATTACCATATAATAATAGTTATTAGTAAGAATACATATATATATTATATATAGTTTCATATATATATTCATTTTAAGAATACATAATTATTATTATTTTACATTTTTATTTCTAATTGATTAAAGCGTATTTTATTTATTCAAAAATATTACATATACTTATGTTCACATTTATATATATTTACATTTTTTTATACACACATTTGTTCTTGAATCGTCGGGAGTTGGTCGAGGTTCAAATGATTACATGAATACAGTTTAAATTATTTTGTGACTCAACATTACAGACTTTGCTTATCGTATCGAAATCAAATAAAGATTAAGTTTAAATTTAGTCAGAAATTCCCAGGTCATCACAGTACCTACCCGTTAAAGAAATTTCGTCCCGAAATTTGAGTGAGGTGGTCATGGCTAACAATAAAAATGTTTTCATGACCAATATGAGTTGATAATTAGAGGTTTATCATCATTGAATAATAATGATAAAATAATTCGATTATTCTAAGAATACGAATGAAGCTATCGCAAAAGAGTGAATTGAAGAAAATAAGATTTTCCTTAGCTTTTGATGTAAACAGGGATGAATTCCGAAATTCGAGGGATTTAAAGAAAATCTTTGAAATCTGAGAGATTTGATTCTTCGGCGAATAAGGAGATTAAGATCTCTATAATTAAATACAGTGATCTGCCTCGATTACTCTGTCTGATATTTCCATTATAAATTAAACTCCTCCGTTCCATTATTCTCACCATTCCTATACTTTCTTTCTTAGTTCTTACATCCAAAAGATTGTGAAAATGCTTAGTTCTGTTCTAATTCCTAATATTTTCCCTATTATCATTTCTGTCATCCCTCTTTTCAATCTTCCACCAGAAAAATCTGTTTACTTTTAATATAACCTTGGGGTGATACTATTCTTAATTATGCCGTGTCTTTATATTGCTATTTCTATTAATATCCACGGTTTGTAACTTCCGTGTTGTTATTGAGCTTTATATTTTCTCTTATATTTTGGAGCTCTTTGCCTTTTTATTATCCTCCCGATCTCTAGTAAAGCGAGTAACGGTCCAGAATTCATAAATATGGAATTTCGGATAAACATCATGTTCTAAATAAGAAAAAAATATATTAGCATGATTTGATTTGTTAAATTATCAAAATCATTGAGAATAGAACTATTAAGAATATACTTTCTTGATATGTTCAGAAGTTAAGCAGAATGAAAGAGTTATGTAACAAGGCACATGATGACGTTGTGATCTGTGAATCATCACGTTCCATTAGAAACTCATCATGACTTACTGTAATATAATCACGTTGATCAAGTGTCATTATATTATACTAATTCATGCATCAATTTCTTTACATTTCTCCAGTATTCATTCATAAATTAAACTTAGATTTTTTTACAGAAGTTTCCAATATAATGAAACACAGAAAGCACGAAGAGATATATAATTTCGGATGAGAACATTTATGAAAATATCCTCAGAAATATCGAAGATATTTATGATGATATTTTGAAATTTCCAAGTTCGAAGGTTGATGAAGAAAAATTTTCCGCAAGATTTTAACATGACTTAGGAGCAAGATATTCTCTAAAGATTTCAACAGATCCAGAATTACCTGGATTCTTTGAATATAGGGTGTGGTCCTTGTATTTGTCCTTAGTCTCCTTAGTGGTTAGCTCAATCTGTTTTCCAGTTCCAACTTTTCTGAGCTTTTCCAACTTACTATTCCTTATCATCAAACTTCCGATGATTAAGGTCATTTTTGGTTGTCTATGGTTTCTGCTGCTTCATTCAGCTTTTTCAACATTCAGAGTATTGATTTGTAGACTGAGTGCTTTTCAGAATTTCAGAATGAAAGATCATAATTCTAAAGAGATAAATGTTATACATTTAACTGTTGCTGTAGATGTGCTGTGAGTTTTCAAAGTACCGATTGCTGATTCCCGGTAATTGGTATGACAGTTCTCGTTACAAGATGCGGATGAGTATATGATAGGGTTTCAATGAATAAATATAATGATTTATCAGAGAGATTTAAGTCAAGAAGCAATGAGGTTGTTGGTACGTCTGCTGGTAATATGGTGGAATATAAAAGGTTCTCCGGTAACAATAAAAGAGCACACGTATATATATCAAGGTGTTAATAAGGTTGTTTTGAACGAAAAGTCAAAGTTGACTTGCTGGAGCTGTGAAAAAATTTGCTACTTTGAAAGGAATTACCAAATTATTTTAGGTGATAATAACACTAAATGAATTAGCATAGATACGTGTTAAACTTTTACTCAGGTTCCGAGAGTTTTTTTCAGGTGCATAACTATATGTATCAATCTTTTCTTTCGTAGGTACAGTGCGGTTGGTTCATCCTTTCGATTGAGGTGTTTTCAAGAATCATGAAAGGTTTGAATGCAGATTGTAATCGTCAAGATACAAATGAGGTTTAAGATGAAATCAAGTGGCAAACTTGAAGAGATGTTTAGTTTCATATGTTATAATCAATATTTTAATTCATTTTAATTGTCCAATGTCATTAGTCCACAGTCGATAGTCCACAGTTAACAGTCCAATAATTCATATATAGTTTAATATATAATATTCGAATTAATTAATACGTATCGTGACCCGTGTACATGTCTCAGACTCGATCACAACTCAAAGTATATATATTATTATAGAATCAACCTCAACCCTGTATAGAGAACTCGATCATTACTGCATATAGAGTGTCTATGGTTATTCTAAATAATATATATAGATGCGTCGATATGACATGTCAAAACTTTGTATACGTGTCCCGATATTTAAAGTGCGAAAAATAAATAGCAGGAATTAAATGATGATAAATAAAGTGCGTAAAGTAAATAACAGAAATTAAATGACAATAAATAAAATTGCGAGAATTAAATTGCGATAAAATAAATTGCGATAATTAAATTGCGATAAATAAAATGTAATACGGAATTAACAGTTAGCTAGGAACAGTTAGCTAGGATTTTGTTAGCGTGGATTCTTAACAAAATTTCTCATAGTTAATTTGTTTGTTTCTAACAAATTTTATTTTTTTGTCTAATGTTTTCTTCATTATACCACTTGTTGGATTCTGATAGGTCAAAATCCAAATATGAAATTGAATGAAAATGGTTATTCTGTGGTGAACGGATTCGTATAGCTGTGGTTGTAACTAGGATAGTAAATGACTTGTTGAATCAGATTCAAAGAATGTACAGTGTAACTTATTAATGTGAAATCTAAATATTCCTCGGGTATTACCTACCCGTTAAAATATTTTCACCATTAACAGTTTGTACAATAAAACTTTTAATTACAATCTTTATGAAAACATATATACATATATATACATATATATTTTCTTCAGACGTAATCATGGATTTAATGAGTTAATGTGATATTAAACTCATCAGATTTACGGCTAGAACTAGAGTACATAATCTCTAAAACATTAAAGATTACATAATTGCCATGAAGGACGAAGATAGTTTATGTAGAACGATTCGTAGAACGATGATTATGCTTGAGGCATAGATTGTTGATGGTACGGGTGCTGTTACTGATGGTACTGTTGGTGCCGGTGATGTTGTCGAAGCTGATATGTTTTGCACCATATTTTCCAAGGCTACAACTCGAGCACGAATTTCGTTAATTTCTTTTATTACTCTGGGGTGATTGTCGGTTCAGATGAGCGGATAAATAGGATCTAGAATTTAGTATAGTATATAGTCGTGACGAGATATTCTGGAAATGAGAGAGAGAATACAGGTTCGCCGGTAAGTGCTTCAGGTTCTTCGCCAAGAGGACAATATGGTGGATGAAAGGGATCGTTTCTTCTTGTCTCCAATGATTAAGTAGACTACGAACCCATCAGATGAATTGGGGATAGCTGATTAGTTGATTCATTCTGGTGACGTTGCTTCCGGAGCTTAGGTGAATATCCATGTCGGAGTAGCTATCGGAATAACTATCGGAATAGCTATCGGAATCTGAGGGGCTCAAACTAGTTGAGGAGTTCATCTCGTACGATCAGATGAAGGATTTTCGGTAAGAAATAGATTATAGGATGTAGATTAGTACCCTGCAATACATAATTTACATATGCATATATAATACTAAAATCTCATAAGTTACGGAGGAATCTACGTAAGCTGTCAGGCAAAGGTAACTATAACAGATACACTAAGATATGAATTTATCTATACACTGTCTATGCAGTAGAGGCAGTAAGACGTGTCTAGACTTTAAGGATGATAAGAAAATAATTTTCGACACTAAATGATAAGCAAAACTTTTGACATGCATACACGGTCGAAGTCCAGACTCACTAATGCATCTTAACAACTATCAGTTAGACACACTAATGCAAGACCTGGTTCACTAAGACCACCGCTCTGATACCAACTCTAACGACCCGTCCTAATCGATCCGGAAAAATACAATACAATTGATTACATCGCGAGGTACGTGACCTCTATATGATACATTTTACAAATATTGCATTCGTTTTTGAAAAGACAATATTTCATTACATCGAAAGTTAACGGTATGCACACCATTTCATAATATATCCAACTATAATTGACTTGATAATAATCTTGATGAATTCAACGACTCGAATGCAACATCTTTTGAAATATGTCATGAATGACTCCAAGTAATATCTCTAAAATGAGAAAATGCACAGCGAAAGATTTCTTTCATACCTGAGAATAAACATGCTTTAAAGTGTCAACCAAAAGGTTGGTGAGTTCATTAGTTTATCATAAATATTCATTTCCATCATTTTAATAGACCACGAGAATTTCATTTACAGTTCTCATAAATATACGTCCCATGCATAGAGACAAAAATCATTCATATGGTGGACACATGGTAACCGACATTAACAAGATACAAATAAGAATATCCCCTATCATTCCGGGAAATCCTTCGGACATGATAAAAACAATTTGAAGTACTAAAGCATCCGGTACTTTAGATGGGGTTCGTTAGGCCCAATAGATCTATCTTTAGGATTCACGTCAATTAGTATATCGGTTTACTAATTCTTAGGTTACCAAGCAAAAGGGGCATATTCGGCTTCGATCATTCACCCATATAATGTAGTTTCAATTACTTGTGTCTATTTCGTAAAACATTTATAAAAATTGCGCATGTATTCTTAGCCCAAAAATATAAAGGGTAAAATGGCAAATGAAACTCACCATACTGTATTTTGTAGTAAAAATACATATAACGACATTGAACAAATGTAGGGTTGGCCTTCGATTCACGAACCTATATTATTCGTATATGTATTAAAACACATGATCAAAATCGAGAAATTATATATGTATATATATATATATATATATATATATATATATATATATATATATATATATATATATATATATATTGTTGTTAATAATATACTTGTTATACTATATGTCATTTTGATGAATTTATTATATTTAGTTCATATGTTTTGTATAACTATTATTTATCATAGATGATAAAATAGTATATTAAAGTTTAATATATATTTATATGTTAATTGATATCTTTTACATATAGTTTAATTAATATATTTTTAATAATAAAATATGGTGTAATGTATTTTTATATAAAATATCTATTTGTAATAACGTTACTAGTTTTAAGGATAACCGTATAATAATTTTAGTAAGAATAATAACCATAATAATAAGTTTAATAATAACAGTACTAATAATCATACTAATAAATTAATAATAATAATGATAAGATTAATAATAATACTTATAATGATAATAATAATAATGGTTATGATACTTATAACTATGGCAATATTAATAATTCTATTATTTATGGAATGATACAAATACCAATATTTATAATAATAAGTTGTATTATTTTCATAGTAATAATAATGGTACTAACACTTGTAATACATATATTAGTAATAATAATATTAGTTATAATATTTATAACAATGATAATAATAATAATATTAACTGTATTACTAATAATATTAATCATAATAACATTAATAATAATAATAATAATAATCATAATAATAACAATAATAATAATAATAATAATAATAATAATAATAATAATAATAATACTAGTAATAATAATAGTAAAAATAATAATAATACTTGTGATAATAACAATTATTAATAATAATGGTAACATAACAATAGAAATCATAATAATAATAGAAATAATAATAATAATAATAATAATAATAATAATAATAATAATAATAATAATAATAATAATAATAATAATAATAATAATAATAATAATAATAATAATAATAATAATAATAATAATAATAATAATAATAATAATAATAATAATAATAATAATAATAATCAAAGAAAAAGGGAACTACCTTAAAAAAATCGGTTTTAAAAAATAAACACCCCGAACCGGGATCGAACCCGCGACCTCTCACATAACCGCAAACACACTAACCATCAGGCTGTTGCCTGTTTTTCCGAAATAATCCCCGTCTTATTTGTATTTAACCCTTAATTACCTGACTCCCATTTTCATCTTCTTTCTAAGTTTCAAATGATCCATAAGCCTCAATAATCGAAACAACTACTGTTTAATCGATTTAAAACTTTTATTTGATATAGGAACATCCCATGCTAGTGCTTGGATAAATCAGTATTCGAAAAAAATAATAATGTAAAACTGCTACTGCAGTAGCGTAACACAAAAAGAAAAAAATAATAATGATTTCGATTGTAAGATGGTTTTGGCTTTTGATTTCTACATGAAAAATGTTTTAAATCATCCCTATAATCTTTCTGAACCTTCAATTTAATAAGAAACACAACAACGGATCCGAATTTTGAAGATGAACAATCAGTTGACTTTTTGGAATAAAACTTTGACTACGAAATTCGAAATCAATGGGAAGAATTAGAACGTGATATTTTTCAGAAAGTTCAAATGAATTATTCCTAACACAACTACATTTATGAATTTTGAAATTTCATTCGAATTTGAGTTATGGTAAAAAAAATCGAACGGAGGAGCAGCCTGTTTTCTTCAAGCTCTTGTTTTTAAATTTTGAAGATTATATGATACACTATATACAATGTAATCGGGTATATGATGTAGTAGGTAAATTCATTTATTCATTGAGTTGTGAAATCGACCTGTAAGGGTCCTCAGACAAGAATTCACGAGTGACTCAACATTACAGACTTTGCTTATCGTATCGAAATCATATAAAGATTAAGTTTAAATTTAGACGGAATTTCCCGGGTCATCACACTAAGTAGGCTATGAACCAATCCCCAATTCATCCAGAATAGATGATGGCTGATTGGTTGATCCATTCCGGTCACACTACTTTTGGAGCTCGAGCGAAACTCCATATCAGAATCCGAGGAACTTGAACCAGTGGCGAGTTCCATTTCGTACGATTGAATAAAGAATTTTTCGATATGAAATGATTTCCGGCTATCGGGTGGGATTCTAATTATATAGAATATCTATATATATATATATATAGAACAAAATATTTCGTAGTTTACGGAGGAATTTACGGAATATGCCAGGCAAAGTTTACAGTAACAGATACGCTAAGATATGAATTAGCAGATACGCTAAGATATGAATTTTGTCTATAAACTATTCATGCAGTCAATGCAGTAAGATGTGTCTAGACTAAGAATGATAAGCAGGTAATTTCCTAAGGATGATAAGTGGGTAATTTTTGACACGAAATGATAAGCAAAACTTTTGACATGCAGACACGGTCGAAGTCCAGACTCACTAATGCATCTAAACAACTATCAGTTAGACACACTAATGAAAGACCTGGTTCGCTAAGACCACTGCTCTGATACCAACTGAAAGGACCCGTTCATATACATTATAAGTGATTCACAATAGTTGATTTCATCGCGAGGTACTTGACCTCTATATGATACATTTTACAAACATTGCATTCGTTTTTAAAAGACAAACTTTTATTTCATCGAAAGTTGACGGCATGCATACCATTTCATAATATATCAAACTATCAATGACTTAATAATAATCTTGTTGAACTCAACGACTCGAATGCAATGTCTTTTGAAATATGCCATGAATGACTCCAAGTAATATCTCTAAAATGAGGAAATGCACAGCGGAAGATTTCTTTCATACCTGAGAATAAACATGCTTTCAAGTATCAACCAAAAGGTTGGTGAGTTCATAGGTTTATCATAAGCAGTAAAATTCATCATTTTGATAGACCACAAGATTTAAATACAGTACACTTATCTCGTGTACAAAACCATTTTTCATAATGCTTAGCAGAGTAGGTACGTATCCTTTTCTCCCCCATAGGTTGCCTCACGATTTTTAAATAATCGTGCACATATCTCGTGCACAAAACCAATACACATAACCTGTGTATAAAAAATCATTCTCTCAATACATAACATTCATTTCAATTTCATTACTCAACATGGTAACTGACATTAACATATAGTGCACAACAATAATATCCCCAAAAAACAGAACATCTCGTATGTATAATATATAAACTTCGAAGTACTAAACACCATGCCCACTAGCTCTTTTGTCTAGTGAACATTCTGGGTGGGGGTGTTAAACTCGGTAGCTACCTATAGGATTCGCGTGAATTAGGGCCATACCTGTTTCTAATTATTAGGTTACCAAGCAATAATAATCAGGGGAAAATATTCACAACAATTAGTGGCAATTATAACGTCCAACTAATTCAATAATAATCCACAGAACTTCTGTCTGCATAATAATTCATTCGAGGAATGTTTTGCTTATATCTATCTCGTCAAACAATTATAAAAGCCTTTCATGTATTCGCAGTTCAAAATATATTTCAAAAACATTTAATTAAGCAGATATAAAAACAGCGCATGTATTCTCAGTCCCAAAAATGTAAAGAGTAAAAGGGAATCAAATGAACTCACAATATGATATTTTGTAGTAAAAATATGCATACGACGGTACTGAACAATGCAGAATTGGCCTCGGATTCACGAACCTATATCATTTATATATATAATAACACACATAATTGTAATCGAACAAATTTATACATTATATCTTAAATTATATATCTTATATATTTAGTTTGTATATTCATTTAAAATATTTAATATTTAGATAGTTATATATATATATATATATATATATATATATATATATATATATATGTGTGTGTGTGATTAGTATTATGTTGAAAATCAATAATGTTGTTATATGTAAATATTTATATAATTAGTGTTAATATGTTTATTTTATAATTTTATGTAATACTAATATATTTTTATGTATCTAATATTTCTTTGATAAGATAATGTTAATAATAATAATAATAATAATAATAATAATAATAATAATAATAATAAGATAATAATAAAAATAAATAAATAAATAAATAACTACCTCACAGAAGTAGCCCTTAAAAATGCCCAAGTCCGGGTTTGAACCCGCGACGTCCCGCTAACCCGATAATACTCCAAGACCACTCATCCATTTTTTCTAGTTAAACTCGTAACCCATATATATCTAACCCAACTATAAATTGGTTTTCATTTTCTTCTTCTTCTTAACAATTATTTAACCGAGGCTAACCACGACCAACTATCATCAGCAAATAGTATAACATTGTCACCATTTCATTAACATAATCATCATCATCATCTTAGTTATCATACATCATTATCATCACTATCATTATTCTATGTAATCATCTAACATAATATCTAGCATCACCATTATCATCACGTTCATAATCATCCTCCTAATCATCTCACACGTAGGTAACCATCATTATCATTATCAAAAACTTAAATCTAATGAGTTTAATTCCTTGGCTGTGAGGGTTTGGGTAGAAATATAGTACATGAGTCAATGTGTAGATCAAGACTTATTCACAAGTAAACATCTCGGCCCACATACATAACTAACTCGATTTGTTTTTATTTTTATTTATTTTTATTTCCTCATGGCCTAAGTTGATTTGCTAAGTGTAATCAGCCCAAGTTTTGTGGCTCAAGGTCAACAGAAGAGAAATATAACAAGAAACAAATTAGTAGCACAAGTGGGACAACAAGTGGGAGGGTAGGTTAGTAGTTGTCGGCCATTGTACTAATTTGTTCCAATTGAAAAAAAAATGCCATATACTATATACTATAACCAAGTTTCCAAATCTTTAGTTAATGCAACTATCCTTCCTCATTTCAATTTACTAAAGGGTTCGATAGAAAAGAAAAAAAGCAAAGTTAATAGCGGCATTAATAGGTTGTTGTTAATGATGTTTTGGTGTGGTTTTTATATCCATAATAGACAATAAACGACTGCAGGTATAGCAGCGGTATTACATGGTTTATAGCAGTGATAACAGATAGTTTATAGCAGCGACATAAGGCGGTGGTTTGTGAGGCTTAATAGAAGAAAAAGTCTACGCAGTAGATTATAGTGGTGGCGTACGGGGCTGACCAAACAGAAGAGAAGATAAGCATCCATGGTAATTAAGTGGTGGTCTTGTTGTGTTCTTGGGTTAACCGAAAATAGGGACAAAACAGGAAGGTGGTAATTGTTTCGGTTCGATTGTGGCTATTTGGTGGTGATGTTTGGTGTTCGTTTTAGAAACAGAAAACATGTGAGGGTTGCATCAACGATGGTGGTTGTCGTGTTTTGTAGTGGAAGTGGGTTTCACGAAAACAGAAAAGAAGGTGGGGGTAGTAGCCGTAGGGTGGTGATTAAGTAGTAGTAAACGAGTAGCAAGTAATAGTTCTACATATTAGTTTCTCATGGGTTTTGGTTAACTTTAACAGAAAAATAGAAAAGACGAGTAGTTAGCTTGCAGGTGCAGAAGTTTTGATGGTGGCGGTTTAAGGTGATAGATAATGTTACGGTGGTTATTCTAGTGGGTTAACGATGAAGAGAGGGAGGGAGATTCAAGAGTGGCGGGTGGTGGTGGTTCTCGTAGGGTGTTGGTGATTGCGACTTAAATTTGTAGAGGGTGGTCGATGTTTAGTGAGTAGAAGAAGTGGAGGTGAAGGATGTGGTTTTTGGTGGTTTAAGTTTGAATGAAAAAGTAGGAAAGATATACATGTTTGTTTGAGATATGATGCATGAATCGTGGTATATACATAAAATTAACTCTTTACTAGGAACAAAAGACACTAGCACCCACTTATAATTGTTTTAATATCATCCGTGAATGTTCTTTGTTTAATTCCTACCGACATTATATATATATATATTATAATTATATTGTAACAATAACTAAACGTGTTAATCATATAGCCACCGGTGTCTTTTGTATCGTCAGTTTTCACGGAGTAATATATCGTGCATCGTTGTTCACTCAGTGGCAAATAAAAAGTCTCCAGAAAAATTACATATTTTTACATTAATTATATTTATTTATTTTAGTCATTATAGTATAAAATTCAATCATTTATTTATTAAATAAAAATTACATCAACTGTCCCTCTCAATTCTGGGTAAAATATAAAAAGTGTTAAAACTTAACAAATAGTTCCTAAATACATTTTTAATAAGTCTAAAATTTATAGAATTCATTTTCGTATCACCGTTTATTTTAAAATTACAGAAGTTTGAATTTAACTTGCTTAATATCAATCGGAACATCAAACGAGTATTATAATAATTTAATATTTTTTTAATATACTTTATTTATATATATAGATATATTTTAAATAATAATTATTATAATATCCTTTTTTTATTATATTTTACATAATTAAATAGCAATAACATATAATATTTCAAATTATATTTTCAATTACCATTTATATATATGTATACACACAAATCTATTTACAATTAATGGTTCGTGAATCGTCGAAACTGGTCGAAGGTAATTGAATACATGAACATAGTTTCAAAATTTTTGAGACTCAACGTTATAGACTTTGCTTATCGTGTCGAAACCATATAAGATTAAAGTTTAAATTTGATCGGAAATTTCCGGGTCGTCACATATCAAGCTAATTTGCACGGCGCCCTCCCCATTTTATGAGACAGATCCTCTCATGGTTAGGATAAGTCTGACCACATGGCGACCCTGTTTGATGCTGAGGTCCGTGGATTTCCTGCTGATTTTAGAGATGACTTTTCTAGATTTTTCATCAACCTACAGCTGGTCTGGACGATAACTTTCTGACCTAAATCAAGAAGCGCGTGTCTTTTTTGGAAGACTTTACTTCCTTTTAATGATGGAATTGATTCATCGTGTAAATCCATTTTTTCTTTCAAATGTATTACAATAAACCGGGTAAAACGGTTAATTTAGTCCAAAATAAAAGCACCTGCAATAACTTTACAGAAACATGTGATAGATAGTTTTTAATTGAATAACTTGGTACATTCTCCCCACACTTGGCTTTTATTTATTTCATTCTTTGCCTTTTTATTCTCCTCTTTTCCATTTTAAATGAATTCAAACATTTTAGGTTGTTTCTCTATTTATGTCCTTTCCGAGGTAATGATAATTTCGGCATTAACACCTAGTTTATCGTTCATAAATATGTATAAACATAATTTTGAATTAATTTAGTTGAAAATTTTTCAAATTTTCATAAAATTTAGAAAATAAACCAAGTATAAACCCGAGATAATTTATAACCCTTCCTCACACTTGAGATCATGCAATGCCCTCATTTGCATGAAATCAGACTATAATTATCAATTCATGAGGGTGATTAGTGTAGAAAAGTGATTAAAAATACACAGTTTGTAATTTTAAAGCTCGTCGAATGATAGATGGCGCGCCTCATCGTTCATTACTTTTGTTATTTTATCACACATGTTTTTCTTCAAAAACTGTTGCTTTTCTGAACTGTTTGCTAATCTTTAAAAATGCTATTTTACCCTAACTTATCATGCATTTTTATTAACGAGTTATGCACTAACCCGAACCCCTAATTTAACGTTAAGTGGGGTTAGACTTCCCCACACTTAGTTGATGACATGTGAAGTCGATAGAATAAGTTCCACGAATTAAAATAGTGAGCCAGTTATTTACATCTCGGGTGGTGTATAATATATCAATGGGTTTAAAGTTTAGACACACCCGATCGTCACTACTTATTTCTTTTTTAAGTGTAGCTTTTAGTAAATGAATATGTCTCTTTTCTGGTTCTTGGTCAAATGGATCGTTATACACCAACATACATATTTTTATAAGGTGAAAAATTCCTAACATTTCCTTTCGTTCATTCTCGGGATCAAAGGTTTCACCTCTATTACCCAATTGGGTGAAATCCGAGGTGTCATTATCTATTACAGCTCGTAGTTCATATTCGATAGATGACTCGTCTATTGATAATATTGGGTTGGAAGGTTGTGGGATGGTGAATTTTGGGATCGAAGCAAATTCTTCTTCTTTAACGGTCCTTATCAGTCCCACCACTTTGGTCTCGGGGGTAAAATTTTCAACGTTATCGTTTTCCCAAGAGTACCAATTTGTCACCCTTACTTCTTCTTCATCCATTGATGGATCGATGATTTTGTCGGTAGAGGTTAATGTGTCGATATGTTGTGCAATTGGTAAAATTGAATAAAAAGTATCATCGGGATAATTGGTGATTTCGGAGCTCTCAAATTCATCAAAATTCGATGATATGAGATTTTCTTGCACAATACTCCTCAGATCAACAGGTGTGTATTATGATAAAGTTTCAGATTGCCTATTTGCAAACTCTCTTATTTGTTCATTTTGAGCGTCAAATTCTTCGAGTTTGATTTTCATATAATCTAAAAAAATTTCAGACACGTAATTTTTCTCGTCATCTGGTTGTTGAGTTTGGATATATTCTTGGGAATAATCTCAATTTGAATTGTATTCCTCATAATCATTCCATTCAGGTTCCATGGGTGCATAATTTTCCATAGGAACGTAATAATAACATTCTATTATTGAATGATAATCTCCACAGATTTCACAACCAGTTATTGTTTTGTCATTCGTGATCCAAGATTGACAGAACGAATTGTCATCAACACCCGTTTGAGAGTATTGATTTAATTAATTTTTGATTTCTAAAAGAGCTTCCAAGGATGTATTTTCAAAGTTGTCCATTTAACAAAAAAAAAAAAATTACAAATCTATTACTTCTATATTATCTAATTTAATTTATTATCTAAAAATTATAAGTAACAAAAAAAATTTCAACGAAAGGTTGGATCCAATGAGAAGTGATTTTTTTATATATATAACAAGTGGGACAACATGTTTATTCTTTTCTGTATTAAATTACAACACGGAGCAAGAATTAAAGGAATGTTGAGTCATGATCATACAGAGTAATTAATAATAGAGGGTCATCATAGACGTTGGACAGTTTTAGAAAAGTTGGTCAACACCAACTTTAATAACACACACCTAGACACTTCAAAAAGCCATCTCTGACATATGGAATCTTACTCCGAACCACTTTTCAAGTTTTCTTGTTCCATTTTTATTAATAATTCCGAGTAAAATTTAAAGTTAACTAAAAATATAAAAATCTATTTATTTTATTTACATAAATAAAAATTTATACAATTAAATAATAAATAAAAATTTAAAGTTTTCTTGTTTACGTTGTTTGAAATCTCATAACTGCAAACTTGCCAGATAAAAATTAGAAACGTGACCAGTTATGGCAGTCTTAGTCTTTTTAATAAACTATCATAATTTTTGAAATGGCCGAAAAGTAAATATATAGCTTTACTTGGGACCACGTTGAATTTCAACAGATGCTTAGGAAATGATTAATTAAATTTATTTTTTGAGA